>NC_053156.1:299053318-299353318 GCF_016835505.1 Polypterus senegalus
ACTTGGACAGCAGATAGGCTTGGGCAGATTTGTGGCAGTTGGGATTTAATGTCAGTAAATATAAAGAATTACAGATAGGAAGTAAAAATGTTAGACTTGAATAAACAATGGGAGGTCTGAAAATTGAAAGTATACCTTAGGAGAAAGATTTAGGAGTCATTGTGGACTCTACACCATCAGAAGCCATTAAGAAGGCTAACAGACTGTCAGGTTATATAGCGCCTTGATGTGTGGAGTACAAGTCACAGGAGGTTCTGCTTAGGCTTTATAACACACTGGTGAGGCCTCATCTGGAGTACTGGGTGCAGTTTTGGTCTCCAGGCTACCAAAGGACATAACAGCACTAGAGAAGGTCCAGAAAAGAGCGACTGGGCTGATTCAAGGCTACAGTGGATGAAATTGAATGTCAGTAAATGTAAAGTACGACACGCAGGAAGACAAAATGTGAGGTCTAAATACACAATGGGAGGTCTGAAAATTGAAAGTATACCTTATGAGAAGGATTTAGGAGTCATAGTGGACTCTACACCATCAGAAGTCATTAAGAAGGCTAACAGACTGTCAGGTTATATAGCGCCTTGATGTTTGGAGTACAAGTCACAGGAGGTTCTGCTCAGTGGTGAGGCCTCAAATGGAGTACTGGGTGCAGTTTGGGTCTCCAGGCTACAAAATGGACATAACAGCACAAGAGAAGGTCCAGAGAAGAGCAACCAGGCTGATTCAGGGCTACAGGGGATGAAATTGAATGTCAGTAAATGTAAAGTATGACACGTAGGAAGTCAAAATGTGAGGGTCTGAAAACACAATGGGGGTCTGATGAGTTGTGAGGAAAGATGAGAAAAACTGAACCTTCTCAGTTGAAGCAAAAGGAGATGAAGAGGAGACCTGATGTGTGGACTACAAGTCCAATGTATGCTTTATAACACACTGGTGAGGCCTCATCTGGAGACCTGTGTGCAGTTTGGGTCTCCAGGCTACAAAAAGGACATAACAGCACTAGAGAAGGCCCAGAGAAGAGCGACTAGGCTGATTAGAGGACTACAGGGGCTGAAACTGAATGTCAGTAAATGTAAAGTATGACACGTAGGATGTCAAAATGTGAAGTCTGAATACACAATGGGGGGTCTGAAAATTGAAAGTATACCTTAGGAGAAGGATTTAGGAGTCATTGTGGACTCTACACCATCAGAAGTCATTAAGGAGGCTAACAGACTGTCAGGTTATATAGCGCCTTGATGTGTGCAGTTCAAGTCACAGGAGGTTCTGCTCAACCTTTATAACACACTGGTGAGGCCTCATCTGGAGTACTCGGTGCAAGTTTGGTCTTCAGGTTACAAAAAGGACATAGCAGCACAAGAGAAGGTCCAGAGAAGAGCAACTAGGCTGATTCAGGGCTACAGGAAATTTATTATGAAGAAGGAGTAAGAGGAGACCTGAATGTGTGTTTAAAATTATGAAGGGAATTGGTCCAGTGGATCAAGACTGTGACTTTAAAATGAGTTCATCAAGAACACGGGGACACAGCTGAAAACTTAAGGATAAACTACTCTCTATATATAAAAAAATCCTAAGCCTAAAATTGTAACAATTTTGTGCAGTGATTCTATGTGACGTTTTCATGTCACATTTTGTGTCACGCTTTAAATCGGGCTTATTTTAAAACCTACATATACAGTGGTGTGAAAAACTATTTGCCCCCTTTCTGATTTCTTATTCTTTTGCATGTTTGTCACACAAAATGTTTCTGATCATCAAACACATTTAACCATTAGTCAAATATAACACAAGTAAACACAAAGTGCAGTTTTTAAATGATGGTTTTTATTATTTAGGGAAAAAAATCTGTATATGTATGGTATCATTCTTTTCAGAATTTATCAAACTTTAATGTGATGTTGTTAGATTTTCATATTCTTATTCCGTTTTTAAATTGTAAACTAAAATATCAAGAAAGTTGTGTATTGAGCACAGTGGGAATACTCCAATCAGTTTCATGATATTTACTCCATTAAATAATAATTGATTTTAGTTTTACATATTTATAGAATTTAGTGATTTTGACTCCAATAAATAATCATTTTTCTTTTGTACATTTACAGACTTTACTAATATTCTGTCCGCATTTGGGGCTTGCGTGTCGATAAGACCTGCCAGTAAGCACTTCACAGTGGTCTGTGCTCGTGATGATAAACTTGAACTAAATTCAGTTTAGGTTCACGAGAGCAAACCTTTGCAGGTAGAATCTGGCATGATTGTGGTGCCAGTCCACACATGGGCACACTCTTTACATTTACTAGGGAGGGACACTGCAGTAGTTAGAGAAGAATCTGAACACATCACTTTTTAACAATCACTAATCAATCATCTTTTTGCTTAGTAATTGAGGAACCTTTAATAATAATAAATAATTCGCACCTTCTGGACCTTGCAATTATTTCAGACACAAGCACAGTGAGAGCAAGAAAAAATATGCAGAACAGTCCAACGGCCGTCCTGATGACTGCAGTGGTGAACGCCACACCCTCGGCCTCTGAGAATTAAATAAAAATAAAGATGAATCTGTGAGTGTTACATAAACCAAAGGGATCAGACAGGAGAGAGGCCATTAATCAACTAGCCACACACACACCAAAGCTCTCTGTCAGACCAAAACACTTTACAGCAAACAAGTACACACTGTGGGAAAAAATAAATACTGCAGATAAAACGAGAAAGAATTGACAAGAACCGACCATCCAACCCAAAGAAACTCACCAGTCCACCCATTTAACTGCTTCAAAATAACATCACGTCGAGATCTGGAGGTCCTTGAAATGTGGTGGTCCTATCTATCTATCTATCATATTGTGCCTTTCACCTATCTATCTATCTGTCTATCTATATATTATATAGTGCCTTTCACCTATCTATCTATCAATCATATAGTGCCTTTCATCTATCTGTCTATCTATCTATCTATCTATCTATCTATCATATTGTGCCTTCTATCTATCTATCTATCATATAGTGCCTTTCACATCTATCTATCTATCTATCTATCATATTGTGCCTTTCATCTATCTATCTGTCTATCTATATATTATATAGTGCCTTTCATCTATCTATCTATCATATAGTGCCTTTCATCTATCTATCTGTCTATCTATATATTATATAGTGCCTTTCATCCATCTATCTATCATATAGTGCCTTTCACATCTATCTATCTATCTATCTATCATATAGTGCCTTTCACATCTATCTATCTATCTATCACCTGTGAATCATCCAGGGTTCCCAGTGTGACTCACCTGACTGCCATGTCGTCACACTCCGGTCTTCCTCTGTTGCTCTCCCGTTTTCTTGCACTGTACTCCCTGATGGAGGATAAATCAGACTCAGTTGCTGTGTTTTCTCCCGTGTAACCCAAGTGTCGTGAGTCTCGGTGACACTTGATGGCTGCAGAAGGACTGCGCCATTTCTCACTCAGTTACCTGCCTCCGTGCTTGTCGGCTCTGCCGGGGCTGATGTCACTCTGGTGCTCGTCTCTTCAAGAAGTAATTGGCTGACTGTGATGGTGGGAACTAACATCAAAGAAGAAATGTATTAGCTACAGTCCATCATCCAGAAGTTGTATATTCTTTATTTGAAACCATAATGGAAACATCTGGCACTGCCTTACTATTATTGACCTAATCAGAAGTGTGGCCACCATTTGGTGTCAGGGCAGCTTTATCCTTACGTGCATTTTGTCACTGCCACTCTGGAGCTGTGTGCTTCTCACCACTCCATCACTGATCTAGAAGAGAAGCGTCCAGTTCTGTGAGAGTCGAAGGAGGTTGTCAAGAATGTGTGTTGTGGTTTCCTTGGCTTCTTTTCAAATGAAGGTTTCTTTTCACATACACATGCTAACATGAAATTCTTTCTTCCATGTGAGCTCAAAATATTAAAGGCATTGTAATACCAGTAAAAAGACACCCACACACACGCATACATACCCAGAATGAAACATACTGTACATACAATTATAGTATACAGTATATAATACAGGGTGGTCCACATCTAATTATGCAGCTCCAGATCGTCTGGATGGCTTTGGTTTATGCGGGGACGATTCCAGTTCAGCGTGAAGACGATTCTTCATGTTGTCAGTCCGCACACTTCTCGATGGTCCAGGCTTTTTTGGGTGATTTTCTTTGTAATAAACTTAATAAGTTATAGCGTTAGATTTAGACCACCCTATACATACGGTATATACAAGAAAACGTGTCACACTTGATACGGCTGATCCTTGAATGGAAGACCAAGCACCATATTTGTTATTGTGACGAATACGTGAGGTGGGCCTGTGCCCAAAGTACTCCAGACTGGCACTTTTACGTTTTTTGCTGTACTGGTTGCTTTCCATGTATACTGGAAATGTTTGATGTCAGGTCGCTCCCACTAAGCATTTTAGGAAGGAACGGAAGTGACCGGCAGAAGGACGGCTGGCCGCGTAAGGCAGAGAAGGCGGCGGGAGTCGGGAGGCTTGGGTGGTGAATTCCCTGAGGTGGGCGTCCTGTCGCCAGGGAAGCCAAGTCTCGATCTTGGTGAGCTGAACCAGAGCCAGGGATCGGAAGGCCACCAGATCAGTTATGTGGAAAGGAGGTCAGCTGCAGGAATGGCGACTCTCCTGTTGCAAAGCCCGATGGGAGAAGCAGGGGAGCCGCCAGGTAAAAAGACTTTGTGTTGTTGGGCTTTGTGTTGTTAAGGATGGCTTCCAGCATTATTTTAACCTCCTTGTTTTTAAAAGACTTTTTTCTATTGGATTTTAACCTCCACTTCATTTCTTTTTTCATGGGTGATTTATTTAATGACTTTGGCGGCACTGCACTTGTTTCAGTTGAACATTGTTTTGTTTATTGATTTTTAATAAAAGCACTTGGCACTTTTTATTTTTACACCATCCCCTTGCTCCATTTGTTGTGCCTCACTGCAATGCTCATTGGTGACATTACCGACGGTGACGGGTTCAAGGGCTCCCGGAAAACGAGATGGGAGCGTGCGGCGAACCCGCATTGTCACACTGCACCATAACTGCCTGACTGATGGGGTGCTGCTGAGATGTTCCCATTTCCAATACATGTCCCTTCTCAGCAGAGATGAATTGGGTTCTTGGTGATCTTGGTGACCAAGGTCCTTCTTGCTAAGCTGTTCGGTTTGGCCAGATGTCCATCTGCAGGAAGAGTCCTGCTGGTTCCAAACTTCTTCCATCGTAAAAGTATTTAGGCCACTGTGTTCCTAAGAACATCCAAAGCTTTACATGTGGTTTTGTCCCCTTGCCCTAATCTACACCTCCCCACAACTGGATTATGGAGGCCTGCAGAGAAGGAACCTTAGACTTCATGGTTTTGTTTTTGTCCCGATGTGTGTTGTGATTTGCTGGACCTTCTACACACAGGTGCACATGTGTCTTTCTAAACAATGTCCGATCAAGTCAGTGTCCAGTATTTGTTTTTCCACCCCGTAAGGTTCTTACAAGTCGCCTGTCGTAAGCCACATTGTCACCATTCAAGACCCTCTTGAGGTTTAAATCAAGGATCAATATGCCTTGTTACTGGTTTTAGGACTATTGACTATGAAAAGGAGTTGCTTGACATCTTTTTAAGTGGTTTAGACAGGCACTCTTATTTTACAGGCCGCTGCTTTTATTTGTAATGTGGCCTGCTAACTTTTCACTCGTCTTGTTCTTTATGAACCAAGGATGCTGTGTTTTTAGGGAACTTAGTAAAGAAACTTTGGATTTCAGATACGGCGACTTTGCTGGGCCTTCTGGCTGACTAAAGACTTAACAAGTTTCTGCAAACACTCAAGGAAATTAAACATGAAGAAAACTAAGTAAACTTGCATGCTAGTACATAAACACTCTAAATATCTTCTTTCTTCTTGTTTCAGCTGCTCCCGTTAGGGGTCACCACAGCGGATCATCTTCTTCCATATCTTTCTGTTCTCTGCCTCTTGCTCTGTTACCCCCATCACCTGCATGTCCTCTCTCACCACATCCATAAACCTTCTCTTAGGTCTTCCTCTTCTCCTCTTCCCTGGCAGCTCCATCCTTAGCATCCTTCTCCCAATATACCCAGCATCTCTCATCTGCACAAAGCAATGCAATCTTGTCTATGACTTTGTCTCCCAACCGTCCAACTTGAGCCGAACCTCTTAAGGTCCTCATTTCTAATCCTGTCCATCCTCGTCACACTCAATGCAAATCTTAGCATCTTTAACTCTGCCACCTCCAGCTCTGTCTCCAGTGCCACCATCTCCAACCCATATAACATAGCTGGTCTCACTACCGTCCTGTAGACCTTCTCTGTCACTCTTGCTGATACCCGTCTGTCACAAATCACTCCTGACACTCTTCTCCACCCACTCCACCCTGCCTGCACCCTCTTCTTCACTTCTCTTCCACAATCCCCATTACTCTGTACTGTTGATCCCAAGTATTTAAACTCCTCCACCTTCGCCAACTCTACTCCTTGGGTCCTCACCATTCCACCGACCTCCCACTCATTCACACACATTTATTCTGTGTTGGTGGTCCTACTGACCTTCATTCCTCTCCTCTCATATCTCCACCTCTCCAGGTTCTCCTTAACCTGCTCCCTACTCTCGCTACAGATCACAATGTCATCAGCAAACACCACAGACTCCTATCTAATCTCGTCTGTCTACCTGGGCTACCAGAGCCGATCCCACCTCCGTCACTCCTACTGCAGACCTCACCACAGTCACACTTCCATCATACATATCCTGTACAACTCTTATGTACTTCTCTGCCTCTCCCGAGTTCCTCATACGATACCAGACCTCCTCTCTTATCACCCTATCATGTGCTTTCTCCAGGTCCACAAAGACACAATTCAACTCCTTCTGGCCTTCTCTAAACTTCTCCATTAACATCCTCAGAGCAAACATTGCATCTGTGGTGCTCTTTCTTGGCATGAAGCCATCCTGCTGCTCACTAATCATCACCTCACTTCTTAACCTAACTTCCACTACTCTTTCCCATAACTTCATGCTGTGGCTCATCAATTTTATCCCCCTGTAGTTACTACAGTCCACCACATCCCCCTTATTCTTAAATATAAACATAAACACTTTAAACATATAAACCTTTTTTAAATGGCATTTAATTTGATATTTTAAGGCTAAGGTGGCACGGTGGGTAGCACTGCTGCCTCGCAATTTGGAGACCGGGGTTCGCTTCCTGGGTCCTCCCAGTGTGGAGTTTGCATGTTCTCCCCGTGGCTGCGTAAGTTTCCTCCCACAGTCCAAAGACATGCTGGTTAGATGCATTAGCGATCTTAAATTATCCCTAGTGTGGGCTTGGTGTGTGTGTGTGCGTGCTCTGTGGTGGGCTGGCACCCTGCCCGGGGTTTGTTTCCTGCCTTGTGCCCTGTGTTGGCTGGCACTGGCTCCAGCAGACCCCCGTGACCATGTAGTTAAGATATAGCAGGTTGGATAATGGATGGATTTTAAGGCTTATGAATATTCAAGATGATCCAGTTGAAAGCAAGCTGCATTGTGTTCAACAACAACATTTATTTCTATAGCACATTTTCATACAAACAGTAGCTCAAAGTGCTTTACACAATAAAGAATAGAAAAATAAAAGACACAATAAGAAAACAAAATAAATCAACATTAATTAACATCGAATAAGAGTAAGGTCCAATGGCCAGGAGGGACAGAAAAAACAAAAAAACTCCAGACGGCTGGAGAAAAAATAAAATCTGTAGGGATTTCAGACCATGAGACCACCCAGTGTTAGCTAAGATTGAGCTTTACAGGAGTTTAAGA
Source organism: Polypterus senegalus (assembly GCF_016835505.1). Classification (NCBI taxonomy): domain Eukaryota; kingdom Metazoa; phylum Chordata; class Cladistia; order Polypteriformes; family Polypteridae; genus Polypterus; species Polypterus senegalus. The sequence goes on from NC_053156.1 coordinate 299,061,137, forward strand.
GTTGACTATGAAAACAGACGCCTGCTTCCAGCTCCAGCAGCTTAGCTCTTATCAGTGAAGCTGGGTGCTGCTTACTGGATGCTGGTGCAACAAGCAATTATTAACGGAACAGTTTCTTATATGTGGGTCACCCTGGTTCCAACTTAATGACGAGAACTGACCAATTAAATGGTCTCCAATTATTATCAGACTAGCAAAATACCCGCGCTTCAACAACAACAACAACAACATTTATTTCTACAGCACATTTTCATACAAACAGTAGCTCAAAGTGCTTTACATATTAAAGAATAGAAAAATGAAAGACACAATAAGAAAACAAAATAAATCAACATTAATTAACATCGAATAAGAGTAAGGTCCAATGGCCAGGGGGGACAGAAAAAACAAAAAACCTCCAGACGGCTGGAGAAAAACATAAAATCTGTAGGGATTCAGACCATGAGACCACCCAGTCCCCTCTGGGCACAGCGGAGAAGTAGTGTGTTAAAGAAGTTATGAAAAATAAAAGGAAACATTTTAAAAATAACGTAACCTGATTGTCAATCTAATTGTTTTGTGACTGTTATGAGTGTTGCTGTCCTCAAGGATTTGATTATCATTATTTCTTTCAATCAGGTTCGTATTTGGAGGACGTGTTGTGTTCAAGTTACAGTCCGTGTTTGTCTAGTCTATCCCTGACCATCTCATCTTCATTGTCAACCGTTGTAAAGATAACAGGTTTCATTCATCGAAGTGTTCACTACCCAAATCGGTACTCGTGAATGTAAGATGTTTAACAAGCATTCCCGGTATTAAGTTGTGGATTTGCCTGCGAATATTTAGCGGCAGCGTGTCTGTGGACGTAATTTAAACTTAAGCTTTACACCTTGCTTTCCTATTGATATGTCTACAAAGGCTTGTTCAGATTCAGAGGGTTGTTCCTTTCTTACTGCATCAATAAACAGCTCGTCTTCCTCTTTATCTGAGACATCACACACTGCATGCACGGGTTTACCTTTCCCAGTCCTGCAAACTATAGCGAATTGGTTCAATTCACCACATTTTTTACACTGTCTTCCTTTAGCTGGACATTGACTTTTTCCACCGTGTGCTTTGTTTCCGCAGTAGCTGCACTTATGAATATGCTTGTATGCATCACTCGCTTCATATTCGTTTGCTGCCTTCTCAATTGTGTAATGCGTTTTTTGTTCAGCGCTCCTTAGAGCTCTTGCTTGTTCTCTGCGTACTGCGTTCACAGTCAGTTCACGTGAGCCGCTCGGAGTACATGCATCAAGGTTCTCAGCTGTGCTATCTCATGCGATCTCACGATGTCCACGGCTTTATTTAATGTTAGCTCAGACCCGGCACTTAAAAGTTTCTCTCGCACTTTCGCTGAGTTTATGCCAAACACTATTCTATGCCTGACCATCTCATCTTCATTTGCATAAGCACAGTCCTTCACCCGCGAATATTTAGCGGCAGCGCTTCTATTGGATTGCTGCTGACAGACTGCCTTATATGAGCAGGCACTCAATTACGTGGAAAGCGTGACGATGAGGGACGTAACTCCGCCTCACACGGCGACCGAGCTGCAGGCTATGGCCGTATATATGTACGTAAGTAGGTTCCAGTTATGATCATTACGCGTAGAATTTCAAATGAAACCTGCTTAACTTTTGTAAGTAAGCTGTAAGGAATGAGCCTGCCAAATTTCAGCCTTCTACCTACACGGGAAGTTGGAGAATTAGTGATGAGTGAGTGAGTGAGTGAGTGAGTGAGTGAGTGAGTGAGTGAGTGAGTGAGTGAGTGAGTGAGTGAGGGCTTTGCCTTTTATTAGTATAGATCAAGATTAGGAAAGTGAAACTGGGAGAAATGTAAAACATGATCAGATTATGGCAACAAGCACGATCTTCGAATCCTAATGATTTTTATGAATAGATTGGTGATTATTAGGGAAAGGAATTTACAAGGCAAGGTAATTGTTATGAAATCAGGTACAGCATCAGGTCATCATTACAAAGATAACATGTATAGTCAAGTCAAGTCAAGTTGGGGAGCCTGCACTGGTACAGTGTGTTGCCACACCCACTACATGACCAAACAACTCAGGATCCCGGTTTGCAGACCCCCAGGCAGACACGTGGTGCAGTCCCACCCTCCGGAAATGACCCTCTATCTGCCGCAACCAGGTGTTATGTGGGCGACTCCTTGGCCTGGTCCAGCCACTCGGGTCCCCAACAATGAGGATGTTACCAGCCAGATCACCCTCAGGGAAACGCGCCACATGGCCGTAGTGCCGTAACTGACACTCCCTTACAATGCAGGTCATGTGCCTCATTTGGGACTCTATGAGCAACACAAAGTCAAACCAGAGGTACCCACAGATTCTCCGGAGAGACACAGTACCAAATGAGTCCAGTCTTCATCTCAGGTCACTGGAGAGCGTCCATGTCTCACAACCATATAGCAAGACAGGAAGCACCAGGACTCTAAAGACTTGGACCTTCGTCCTTTTGCATAGATATCAGGAGCACCACACACCCCTTTCCAGCCACCTCATGACCCCCCAAGCTCTCCCAATCCGTCTACTGACTTAATAGGAAGAGTCACCAGAGACATGAATGTCACTGCCGAGGTAAGTAAACCTCTCAACAAGGTTGACACTCTTTCTGCAGACAGACACACTGCTGATGGCCGTGCCTAAGAGGTCATTAAATTAGATGAAATTAAACATGTATAGTGGATGACGAGAAACATGTATGAAATTGGAATGTTTTGTGATTAGAACTGAAATAAAAAAAATCACACCCAAACCACCAGGCTCACTTCATGAACTGAGACTGGCTTTATGTGCTCTGCAATTGTTTTCTATGCTGTGCAATAAAGTCTAAATTCTGACTGCCTTATCGGAAGACTCTGATCGCTTTTTCTAAAGATTTTTCCACAACAGCACTAGTCAGCATTATGAGGAGTCATCCCTTAAACTCAGGTGAAGTGTTGACCTACCTTTGTTGACAGTTAGCTGCACCTCGATGAAGAAGTCTGTACTCCAAATCACGCTTATCCCGCAATAGTATTTGCCTGAATCGCTCAACTGCAGGTCAGTGATGGTCACAAATAGGACTCTGTAGGAGGAGTAGTCAAAGATGGAGAACCTTCCCCAAGAGGCCAGGTTCTCCCGAGAAGTGGTTCTGATCAGGACGTCATCCTCGCTGGTACAGGGATCTTGACAGAAGTACTTCTCCCGGTTTCTTTGGTGGGCCGAGTAGTAGCAGGAAATCTTGACGGATCCCCCTTGTAGGCCGTTGGCTGACACTTGCTGTGCCATCGTGGTGCAGTACAGAGCTGAGACACAAGAGGCAGTAGAGAGCTCGTGTTAGCATTCGGATGCAGCTTAGCTGAATGTGAAGTTTATTGTAGTTGCGTTGCTCTAATTTTTATACTTAAACTAAATTGGGGAGGTTCTGGAACGAAAATGGATCCCCCAAGTCCACTGGACTTTTTCTTGTGCTGCTATGTCCTTTTTGTAACCTGGAGACCAAAACTGCACACCGTACTCCAGATGAGGCCTCACCAGTTTGTTATAAAGCTTGAGCAGAACCTCCTGTGACTTGAACTCCACACATCAAGGCGCTATATAACCTGACACTCTGTTACCTTTCTTAATGGCTTCTGAACGCTGTCGGGAAGTCGATAGCTTAGAGTCCACTATGACTCCTAAATCCTTCTCATAAGGTGGACTCTCGATTTTCTGCCCCCCAATGTGTATTCAAACCTCACATTTTTACTTCCAATGTGTAATTCTTTACATTTCATCATCCACAAATCTGCCCAAGCCTGTCTGCTGTCCAATTCCTTCTGTGATGATATAACGAATTACAAATTATCTGCTAATCCACCTATCTTGGTATCATCTGCCGACTTCACCATCTTGTTACTTATATTCCTATCTAAATAATTTATAGATATTAAAAACAGCAGCAGTCCCAAGCACTTAACCTTGGCCAATTCTGATGAGGTTCCTCGCACCATCACCCTCTGCTTCCTATGTCTGAGCCAATTCTGCACCCATCTAAAAACATCACCCTGAACTCCCCCTTCTTTTAGTTTGATGCCCAACCTCTCATGTGGCACCTTATCAAATGCTTTCTGAAAGTCAAGATGAATAATCTCATGAGCTCCACTTTGATCGTATCCTTTTGTTGCCTCTTCATAGAATTCCAGCCTGTTAGTAAAACACGACCTCCCTCTTCTGACCCCACACTGACTGTTCCTAATAACTCCTGTCCTTGCCATCTGTTGCTCAATCTTATCCTTAATAATTCCTTCCATTAATTTTCCTGGGATGCATGTTAAGCTTACTGGCCTACAGTTGCTCTGATCTGCCCTGTCACCCTTTTTATATAATGGGATGATATTTGCCATTTTCCAGTCCTTCTGAATCTCTCCAGTGCACAGTGACTTCCTAAAAATATGTGCCAGTGGTTTATATCTGTACTCACTAGCCTCCTTAAGAACACGAGGATAAATATTATCTGGTCCTGGTGATTTGTTTGATTTCAGCTTATTTAATCTGAGCAGCTCTTCTCCCTCTACAATTTACAAATCCCTCAGTACCTCCTTAGTAGTCCCTGTTACTGCTCTGAGGTTATCCACTTGCTCACTTGCTCACACCTCAGAAAAATGTAAGTTTAGGGCATAAGTTTAATTCCCCTTTACTATTTCTGATGCAGTTCACCTCCTCCTTTACTGTTCTTTTACCACTAAAATACTAAAAGGGGGTCTTCTTTCGCCTTATCTGCTATATTCCTCTCCAACTGTCTTTTAGCCTACCTGATATGCTTCTTAATGGTTGCTCTCATTTTCTCATACACTCTACGATTCACTTTGCAGTCTTATATGCCTTATTTGTCTGTTTTTTTCCTTTGCAGCTTCTTTTTTTAATTGTTCATTTACCCACCGTGGAGTTTTGTTTTTTTTTTAATTTCCTATTAATTCCAAATTTAGGTATGTATTTGTCCTGCATTACATGTAAAACATTTTTAAACCTGTTCCACTGTTCCTCGACTGTCTCCACACTTAAAACGTATTCCACTCTGTCCTCCTTAGACTTTGCTGCATCTGATCAAAATTTCCCCTACCAAAGTTCAACTCAACAATTTTAGTCTTTGCATCCACACTCTCACAAAATACTGACAATTGTATTACGTTATGGTCACGTGACCCTAGCGGTCCAATCACTTCTACACCCTCAAGTCTATCCTGATTATTACAGAATACTAAATCCAGACTGGTTTCACCCCGTGTTGGTGCTTTAACATGCTGTGTTAAAAAACAGTCGCTGATTACGTGTAACAAACTCCTGCTCTTGTGCTCCTCCATCTGTAAGGTTATCCCAGGTAATATTTGAATAATTAAAGACCCCCATGACTATAATATCTCCCTGTAAACTTGCCTTTTTAATATTACTAAAAAGATGTGTGTTGAAATTATTGTCTGCATTGGGTGGTCTATAACACTCTCCTAAAATAAAGACCTCTTTCCCTAATGTTTTCCAGGCGAAGCCACATGTCCTCACTAAGATGGAGCTCATCGTCCAACTGAAGAGGACTTGTGTTTAACTTCGGTTTGACATAAACAGCAACCCCACCTCCTTTTCTGTTCTCTCTATCCTTCCTAATAAATTGTGTATCCCTCTGTGTTACACTCATCCCCATCTTCGTTATTTAGCCAGATTTCTGTTATTGCTATAATATCATAACTGTGCTCTGCTACATACAACTCCAACTCACTTACCTTATTTTTGATACTCCTAGCATTAAGGCAAGCTATTTTTAACATGTTACTCCTTCTATATTTGAGTGTTGGGTTAGAATTTATATTACTACATATTTTTTTATTTCTACACCGTTGTTTGTTCCTCCATATAAAGTTCTAAACCTGGCCTGTCCTAAATTCTGGGGTTGATGCCCCCAGGCAGTGTGTACCCTCTACCCTACACCTTGTGACCGTGACCCACTTATCTCTACCTCTCTGATCTGGAATCTCCTCGTGCGCCACCTTAGGGGGGTGCACATTATCACTCTAAAGGACAACTGGGCCAGGTCCGCCAATTCTCTACTACAACGCATGCCACCCAACTCCTCTTCCAGTTCAGTGACCCTGAGCTTGAGGTTCTGGATTTGATTATTTAAAATGAAATGATTTACCTTAAATGGTAAAACTAAAAAAATTGGCTAAAGAAAATAGATTATGGAACTGCTACAGCTATTTTGCACTTTCTGTCTCCTTAAGCTCCTGTGCTGTTCACCCTCTCAGCTACCTGCTGCTTGTCCTTCTATGAGGTTAACTTTACTTTCTCTGCCTGTCCTTTTAACTTTGCACTCTCCACTCGCGCTCTTTGTATTCCCCGTATTAATAAACCCTTACGCTGTCGCAAACGTAACTGTTCTACCTCTGAACCTCTAAGATCTGTTCAATCTAAAATAAATGAAACTTGCTTAGTGAATATCTGCTGCTAGTGAACTTCTTACTGTCTTATCTGTTCCTACAGCCCCTTGTGCCTGATTGGCATCTTAACACTGGCGACTTACCTACGCACCGCTGAGCCTTCCCCTTTATTGGTTTGAAGTCAGCCGCGGCCTGTTGTTACTTTCAAATATATAAAGTAAAGGGAAAGTAGTGTAATTGTCCAAAGATTCAATATCGACATTTTGATGAATCTCAACGTTTTCTCGTATACAAAGTATAGGAAAAGTATTGAAATCCTCCAAAAATTCCATTTCGAGAGTTTGATGAATCTCGACATTTTAGGACCCCCTGAGTCAGAAAATACCATTTTTGGAATTATATCCGTGTGTCTGTGTTTCTGTGTGTGTTTGTGTGTAAACACGATAACGTGAGTACGCTTTCACTTCAGTCAACCAAATTTTGCATACAAGTGTTAGGTACAAAACATAGATTTCTATGAACTTTTGAGCTGTTTCCGCTAACCGGAAATGGTACTTTACCTTTTATTCATGCAGCTGCAGAATCTAATTTTTTCGTTTACAATAAGGGTTCAATATATTATTAATTTGATTTGATTTGTTGGTGATGGTTCTTTAATGTACATAATTTCAAATTCTAATCGTTTTGCGGTTTACTCCTCAAACATCCATCCCCATATTCGAGTATACAAGAAAGTCGAGAAGAGACTGTGGTAATGCGCGGGTCGCGTCTTACCAAATTTAAGTATGTAGCAGCATTTATATTCGCTATAAGAAAGTGTGTTCAGGGCGCTGTCGCGGGAATGCGGGGCCGTCTAGTGGGTGAGCGCTGTGAGGCGCGGGGTGTTGGACACACGTGGGGCCGGGATAATGGCCAGTACGGGCTCCCCCGCATGTGTTCATTTTAGGGCTCATTTATACTTCACGCGACGCGACGCATGCTGCAGCGGACGCTCCTGCTACGCAAGCGTTGAAGTGTTTATACTTGCACGCGTACTTTACGTAAATCTGGAGGAGTCCACCAGATGGCTTTGTGAGATATTATCACGGTGAGAACATGTATGGCTTCTCTGTGTTGTGAATTGCCTAAAACACCTATTAAATTCCGATAACACCTTACCGCAATATCTGTGAAAAGGATGTTTATTGATTAAATCCATCAATCCAGGGATGTGTCCATTCCAACAAGCATTGGGCACGACTGAGAAACAATCCCAGGACGAGGTCTCCGCTCATCGCAAGGTGAATACAAGCACACATACACTAGCGTCATTTTAGCGGCACCAAATCCCCAAATCTGCTTATCTTTGGAAGGAAACCAGAGCACAGTGTGGAATACAAGCAGGAAATACCAGCAACGTAACTCCCTGCAAGACAGCAGTGCTATCACTCCACCACCGTGACACCCGCATGTGTGTAATTAACAGTATTCATTATTTAAATGAAATTATATGTAAAATGTAACATACACACTTTAATCATGAAAGTGATATCAAGTATGAATCTAAAGATTCTAAATGTGCAGAGTGTTGGAATATCAGACATTTAATTTGTTCTGTGTGGTGATCTATTGCTGCTTGCCGCAGCTGTCAGGTCCAAGAAGCTCGTAGCGATTAAAAACTGCGATGATGTTTGCGATGGTCTGCTTTAATGATAAAGTAAACTACGAGGTTAAAGTGGACAATTCGAGATTAAAGCCGAAATTTCCACTTTAATCACAAAATACACGTTTTCACCGTGTCCTTTATTTTTTTCTCAGTGGCTCAAATATAACGCTATACATTATGTTGCTGTTGTTAAGTTGCAAAAATAAAAAAATTAAAAAAGACGACACAAAAGATGGTATGTGAGACTTTTAAAATGTATTGTGTCCTTACATTCGGGAACTATCTACATGTGACAGAAAGCCTCTATGCTGATCCTACGGGATGGATGCTTCGATGTGGTAAAGCAAAATGCCGACATACAAATGCATTCGTGGTGCTTTTATATTCAAGCGTCGCATATTCCCGATCGTAATGACACGATACATTTTAAAAGTCTCAGTGCCGTCTATTTTTTTTTTTTTTTTTTTTGCAACTTCACATCGGCAACATAATGTATAGCGCTGTATTTGAGCCACTGAGAAAAAAATAAAAGACACGGTGAAAACGTGTATTTTGTGATTAAAGTGGAAATTTCGGCTTTAATCTCGAAATGTCCACTTTAACCTCGTAGTTTACTTTATTATTAAAGCAGACCATCGCAAACTTCATCCCAGTTTTTAATCACTACGAGCTTCTTGGACCTGACAGCAGGTAAAGTAAAAAAATAAAAAATAGACGGCACAAAAGATGGTATGTGAGACTTTTAAAATGTATCGTGTCATTACGATCGGGAATATGCGACGCTTGAATATAAAAGCACCACGAATGCATCTGTATGTCGGCATTTTGCTTCACCACTTTGAACCATTCATCAAACAGCCCGCACATCGATCCCCGAAGGATAGAGGCTTTCTGTCACATGTAGATAGTAAACAGAGACTCTGACGTCACGTTCCGACTTTTAGCACACTGCGCCCCAGACTTTTTGCTGGTACTGCAACTTGCGCACACGTCGCGCTAATTTCTGAGGACCTGCTCAGAGGACGCGTGAAATGAACGCTGGGAACGCGTGGCAGCCATGATGCGGGCACGTACGCGTTCTGAGCGTGAAGTATAAATGAGCCCTTACGCTCCGGTGTCCTCGCAGCCTGCCTAGTGCAGGCGGTTTAAAGTGCGGCGCGCCTAAAAGAGAAAGCCGGCATTTGATTGATTGAGTCAGAGATGGGGATCCCATAATGTTAGAGAAATGATTTTACTTACTGGTGAGTCAACCACGGTCGTGCTTGAGCTCAGCATAGCCGTTGGCTGTACCGGAGGGCTTATACGCGTGCGCAACCCGCAGGAGTTTGGTTTTAAATACATAGTTGCTCGGGGCGTGTCGCGGCGTGTGGCGTGAATGCGCTACCGTCTACCGATAGGTGCATGAGGTAGACATGTTGGCAGATTGGCTGGACAATCTTGCCGGTTATATTTAAAGAGTTACCGGCCAACAGGGGTCGTCAGTGGACCTAAGAGCGAGGTAGGAATAAGCACTGCTGAGCTATTTGTAGGAGCTGTTGTAATTTTGGCGGCTTTTGCATATATTCTTTTTGTATATAGAGTTATATATCTCCTAGTGATTATTTTTGGTGGAGGTATATATACTTATTTGGTGCTGGGATAGTTTTTGATTTTGGTTTTGGTGCAATCGTTTTATTTTTGTATATACACACACTTGTTTTTGTGCATATTTCTTTCCTGCTGGAGGAACGTCTTGAACCAGGGATAAAAGAAGACAACCTTCATTATTGGAGCGTGTGTGTGTAGTTTTTGTAGGAGTGCACTGTTTTTGTAAATACACCATATTTTTCCTTTTTGTTTGTTTTTATTTCTTTTTGAAGAGTCAGGGTTGAAGGACTGTGTCTTAACCTGACACTACTACATTTTTTTGTGTACAGCACTCTTGTAAATAAATTTGCACCATTCACCCTTCAATTTTTGTCTGTGTCTCATCTCTTCATTTGATCCCGTTCGGTTCATGAACTCTCAGATGTCCAGAGTGTAGGCTGGGGCCACTTCTCACTACACGGGATATCACAGAGACCACTCCCGATTTTCTTTTTTAAACTAAGGAATTGCAGTTTCACTTACTTATTAACTATTTATTACTACGACATAGTTATTTACTTACTCATTTTGGTAATGTTCATTTTGGATTTTTGAAGACACTATTTTATTAGCGCAATTTTTAATGGAGGTTAATTTATTTCTATTGAATGCTGTTCAGCCTTTGTACTGGTCATCTCAGTCATGGACTTTAAGATCCTCCAACAGGTGTCAGTGTCCTTTGGCTGTGGGCACCGCAGCATCACACTGGACCAAATTTTCATATTCAATGACATTCTGACTTTGCTTTATTATTTGTTTTTTTGTCATTTTTGTACATTTTATCATCCATACATCCATCCATTTTCTAACCCACTGAATCCGAATACAGGGTCACGGGGGTCTGCTGGAGCCAATCCCAGCCAACACAGGGCACAAGGCAGAAACCAATCCAGGGCAGGGTGCCAACCCACCGCAGGACACACACAAACACACCCACACACCAAGCACACACTACGGACAATTTAGAATCGCCAATCCACCTAACCTGCATGTCTTTGGATTGTGGGAGGAAACCGGAGTGCCCGGAGGAAACCCACGCAGACACGGGAGAACATGCAAACTCCACGCAGGGAGGACCTGGGAAGCGAACCCGGGTCTCCTAACTGCAAGGCAGCAGCGCTACCACTGCGCCACCGTGCCGCCCTGTACATTTTATCAGCTTTATTATTTTTTTTTTTTTGTATGGCGCAAACATTTTTTATGGATTTATCTTCAGTGATGTTCCGTTGTTTTGTGCAATTGTCCCAAACATGTTCCAAAATTTTTTCTCATTCAAATATATTTTTAAGAAGTTTTGAGTTATGTCTATGGGGGTTTTTAAACTCAGAGAATTCTAATCGTTTGTCATTGTATCATATGATGCCTCACACTAAGAACGGCAAACAAAGTGAATGGAAATAATGAGGAGAGCAAACGTTAAACAAGCCAGAAAGTCGTAGCCAAGAATCAACCCTACCTTTCGTTAAATCAAAAATCATAAACTAAGAGTCATAGTATGAAACAGAAGTTAAAAGTCAGGAACGAGGAAATCCAAAAAGCACTGCAAAACACACGTAACAAAGGGATTTTTGTTTAGAGTATCCGTAATCTTGGAAGCTGATGCATCTAATGGACTAAAGTTAATAGCAGTGTTCCAGTGACATCAATTGCATAATTTCCAGAATCACGCTCTGTAGCAACAGTCATCACGTCAAGACTACATAAAATGGTGTTGCCCAGGAGAAACAAAATGGTGACGGATACAAAAGTGAATTATTTTTAATAACTGAAACACAAAATTCATACGGCAAAAAAATGTCACAATATCGATCGTCTTCTTTTTTTTTTTATTTTTACAGATTTTAATTAGAAACAGATAACATTCTATACAGCAGTGGTTCTCAAACTGTGGGGCGGGCCCCCCTAGGGGGGCGCAAAGTAGCAAAAAGATTTGAAAAAAAGAAAACAAGAATCGAAAATGTAAAAAATACATCTATTGAGACCAAAACAAATGAACTTAAACTACATTCTGATACTAGAAAAATAAATATAGAGTTAGATAAATGTCGATAAAAGTTAAGTAGGTATAAAAAACATATGCATCTATGATATATCCAGGTTTCCTTTTCCTCCTTCCTCTGTCCAGATGTCACCCTTACTAAATCTGCTGTAGTTGCCCAGCTGTCTGGTGACTCTTCACTGCCACCCAGTGCCCGTCTCACCTCCTCCCTAAACTCAACCTGGCAGTCTTCCTTTTTCAACTTTCACCATTTGATCCTCGGCTCTGCCCTCACTATCTTCCTCTTCTTGATCTCCAACGTCATCCTACAGAGACCACGTCCATCCTACAGACCACCATACTCCCGATTTTCTTTTTTAAACTAAGGAATTGCAGTTTCACTTACTTATTAACTATTTATTACTACGACATAGTTATTTACTTACATTGTGGATAGGTTTTATTTTGGTAATGTTCATTTTGGATTTTTGAAGACACTATTTTATTAGCGCAATTTTTAATGGAGGTTAATTTATTTCTATGCTCAGCAGTGTACTCAATCTCCTTCAGATTGACTCTTCACCATAGGATGTAGTCTACCTGTGTGCATCTTCCTCCACACACTGGACCACTCTTGTGTTCCTCCCTCTTCCTTAAAATACAAGACGTATTCACTACAGCCATGTCCATCCTTTTGGCAAAATCCACTATCTTCTGACCTTCTTCATTCCTCTCCTTGATCACCTCCTCGTCTCCACTGTTCCCTTCACCAACATGCTCATTCAAATCTGGTCCAATCACCATGTTCTGTCCCTTGGGTACACTGTCCATCACTTCATCCAACTCGCTCCAAAAATCTTCTTTCTCATCCATTGCACACCCAACTTGTGGTGCATACGCACTAACAACATTCATCATCACACCTCCAATTTCCAGCTTCATAATTATTACTCTCCCTAACACTCTTTTCTCCTCCAAACACTCTTGACATGCTGTTCCTTCAGATTAACCCCTACTTCATTTCTCCTCCCATCCACACCATAATAGAACAATTTGAATCCCCCTCTGATCCACCTGGCCTTACTCCCCTTCCATTGAGTCTCTTGCACTCACAATATATCAACCTTCCTTCTCTCCATCATGTCTGCTAACTCTCTCCCCTTACCAACATTCAAAGTTCCTACCCTCAGTTCCACTCTCTTTACTTTCCTCCTCTCCTCCTGTCTCCGGACACGTCTCCCTCCTCTACTTCTCTTTCTTCGGCCATCAGTAGCCAAATTTCCACTAGCACCCTGTTGGCTAACAGTACTGGTGGCTGTTTTTGTTAACCCGGGGGTCGACCGATCCGGTATGGAAATTTGTATCGTTGTCCGCATATTGATCTTTACACCGGATGCCCTTCCTGATGTAACCCTCCCCATTTATCCAGTCATGGGACCGGCACGAAGAAACACACTGGTTTGTGTATCCCCTGTGGCTGGGACAAAACATTGGGCTATTCTGACGTGGTCTTCTATGAGCCCTGATTTGAATGAAACATGCAGACTGGAGAAGGAAGATCTCCTTCAAACCTGACATGGCTGGAGCAGTTTGCCCAGGGTGAGTGGGCCAAACGACCGTGGACAGGAACAGAAGTCTCACGGAGAGCTCCAGAAATCGCTTGTGTGCAGTGATTGCAAACTCGAAAGTTTGTGCAACAAAATATTAGGTGACGGGTCCCATCATGTTTGTCCACGCTATTGTCATTTGTGTTGTTATTTGAAATATTCTTTGGAATCAAAACACCAAAGCAAAGTCTGACTTTTTTGAGCACAGGATAGTCAATGGTGACTTTTGTCAGTTTCAAGTTATTTCAGAGACAATTGCGGGTTCTTCTTTGTTTGTGGAGGGGTACCAACAAATGTGTCTACGTCTGTAAGTGTAACGTTTTTGCAAGATTTGTTTAATTGGGTTTTCTCTAGCAAGTTTTTGTACTTATGTAAACATCTAATGACATTTTTGGTTGTATTTAAGCAGAAATAAAGAAAATGCCAAAGGTTTCGTTTAACTTTCCAGCACCCCTATAAAAAATTTCCAGTTTGCACACTTACAGATATTTCCGTAATTGCTGTCGTGTGCTCACTTACTGTAAGTGAGCCGAGTGACAATCACAGCCCACAATATGGACGCAGCGTGACTAACAATGGTCCACTCAGCACCCTCACAACTGGCAAGGTGTCAGTCATCAAACTCGGCCCTGTTGCCAACCTGCTTCCATACAAATAATAAGAAACACGGCTTACCTGAGAAGAGGAAAACAAGTGCCAACTCACAAGGTGCCATGTTGAAAGGCTGTGACAGATCTGGGTGGTGGAAGGACAAGGGAGCCTTTGTCTCTCTGAGGCTGACAGGAAACACATGACTGTGGTTTGTCTTCTCTGGCCAACGCATGACCTTCCAAGTTTCCAGTGTCAGAAATAAAGTAAGAGAAGGAAGACGAGAAAGCTGACATTACTTGGCCAACATAGGCCTTGACCGTCACAAAATAATCATTTATAGTGTCCTCTTTGTATGTGCCAGAGTCAGGGCATGGGCAAAAAAAATAAAAAAAACCATGGGAGGTGTCATGTGACACACGGAAACTCAGATGTTCATGTGGTTAAAACTTGTTATGTGCAAAGAAAGTCCACCTCCACCACCTTACTGCTTATAAAAAGAGCTTTGAAACCAAAAAAAATGGAGAATTGTGCCGGCAATCATATAATTGATACCATTCAGATATGCTGTAAATACGTGTCAAAGAGAGTCAGTCGTAAAATGATGTTAAATACTCAAACCATAAAAAAATAAGGAGACTCATCAAGATGTTATTTAATTAGCAGGAAATGATGAAGTCAGTATGTCTTTGTGTGTATAGTGTCTTCCATAATGTTTGGGAACAAAGACACATTTTGCTTTGATTTCCCCCCTCTGTTCCACGGTTTAAAATTAAAATCAAAACCATTCAGACATCGGGATTAAAGCTCACAGTGTGGACTTTCATTTACGGGATTTACAGACATTTCAGTCACAACATGTAGAAATGATGACACTTTTTATATATGATCCCTCCATTTCAGGGCACCGTAATGTTTGGGACATTTGGGAAGTAAACTGTGGAGTCAAGTCAAGTTAAGTTAAGTGTGCCGTACCCACCACACGACGAAACAGTTTGGGTGTCCTGGTAAACCAAACCCCCAGGCAGAGACATAGTCCAGTCGCACCCTCCGGGAAATGACCCTCTATCTGTCGCAGCCAGGTGTTACGTGTCTGACCCCTTGGCCTGGTCCAGCCACTCGGGTCCTCAACAATGACGATCCTGCCAACTGGCATCGAGCCACATGGCCGTAGTGCCGTAACCGACGCTCCCTCACAATGCAGGTCATGTGCCTCATTCGGGACTCCATGAGCAACACAAAGTCAAACCAACGGTACCCAAGGATTCTCCAAAGAGACGCAGTCCAGTCTTCGTCTCAGGTCACTGGATAGCGTACACGTCTCACATTCAGGAAGCACCAGGACTCTAAAGACTTGGACCTTCGACCTTTTGCAGATATCAGGAGCGCCACACACCCCAGTCCAGTGACCTCATGACCCCCCATGCTCTCCCAATCCGTCTACTGACTTCATAGGAAGAGTCACCAGAGTCATGAATGTCACTGTAGAGGTAAGTAAACCTCTCGACGAGGTCGACACTCTCTCTGCAGACAGGCACACTGCTGATGTCCATGCTCAAGAAGTCATTAAAGACCTGGATGTTGGTTTTTATCAGGACACTCACAAGCCCAGACACTCAGACTCCTCACTCAGTCTCTTAAGAGCCTCCATTGACACCGTGAAGATCACAGCATCGTCCGCAACAGTCAATATCGGTGAATCTTTCTTCACCAACAGATACCCCACAGCCGCTGGACCCCACGACCCTGCCCAACACCCAGTCCATACAAGCATTGAACAGAGTAGGAGCAGAACACACCCCTGTGGAGCAGAGGGGTAAATCAAGGAAAAAATGGGCCTTTGTCCCAAACATTATGGTGGGCGCTGTACATTCAGTAAAAGTATGGCGGTAGACCTTTGATGTTGTGATGCTGTTCTTTAGCCAAAGGCCCTGGACAACTTGTTAGGATACGTGGTAGTATGACCAGGGCTGTCTTAACATGTGGGCACAATGGGCACTGGGGTCCAAAGAGCATAGGGGTCCATGATGTTTCTGATGCCTATGTATATTTCTGATTTGTTATCAAAACAGGGTCCTTGGAGCACACTAATTTGGATGGGGGTCTACGATGCTCTGAAGACGTCCCTGACCTCAATGAAGTATCAGCAGATCAAAACTGAAAACCAGACTGCCTCTGCCAGAAAGCTAACATCGTAGTCAAATGATCCAAAGTATACCTCATGATTAACACAAACATGATTTAGTGAACACAAAATCAACATTTTGCCATGACCATCACAGTCCCATGACCTAAACCCCATTGAAAACCTGTGGGATGAGATGAAGAGGAGAGTCCATAAGCCTGAACCTTTAAATCTGAAGGATCCGGAGAGATTCTGAACGGAGAAATTGTCTCAGATCCCTTGTGTTTCTCCAACTTCATTAAGCACTGTAGGAGAAGGCAAAGTGGGGGCTTGTGACGCATGCGTGCCCATCGATCACAGTCCAGGATCATCTGAGGGAGATACTACCACCCCCAGATTGAGAAGGGGTGCCTCCTGTAACCTGCTCCTCTTTTGTTCCCTCCGCAGTATAAGAGAAGACATCCAGTGAGGATATCTGACTCCGCCCCTTATGGTCTCCCACCTATTAAATTTGCAGCTGCAGGAAGGAGGTGGTCAGTTTGAAACAAACAGCACCGCAAGACGGAGCTTCTGCCACCCTGACCAGGACCTGACATTCACTTAGCTCCACGGCTTTCTTGTTCTTTAATTTTTTGAAGCTTGCGTCGGTGTGCGTGTAGCGGCCCTTTTTCATGATTAGGCCGACAGAATTACACGGGTTGATCCCCCACCATTTATCCATCAGGTTTGCAGTGTTTTCCGTAACCACAGGCTACACCAAGTATTAAATGAAGGAGTGCAAATACTCAAGGCACACACTTATTGCCTACAGAGAGCCTTCGCTTTTTACACATTTTGTTATGTTGCAGCCTTCTTGTATAAAATAATTTTTCTTCATTCAAGCAACACACAACAAGATAAAGATTGACCAATCAAAAGTAGGACTTCACAATTTTTGCAGATCTATTGAAAATGAAAACAGAGATATCCCTTTCAAACAAGCATTCAGACCTTATGCTACAGCCTTTGAAATATGGCTGAGATCCACCGTTGAGATGTTTCTGCACCTTGGTAGGTGATCATCTCTACTCACTTTAATTGATTGGACTGATTTGGAAAGACACACACCTGTCTATGGAAGGTCCTCAAGTGAGCAAAAACTGAGTCATGGTGTCCAAGGAATTAATTGCCTGAGTGACAAGCTCAGTGACAGAAATGTGTTGAGGTGCAGATCTGGGAAGGCTTCAATAAAAATTCCCAAGAGCAGAGTGCTCTCTATAATTCTTCAGTGGAAGAAGTTTGGAAACCCCAAAGGTCTTGCTAGTGGTGGCTGCCTGACCAAACTGAGCAACTGGTGAAGACTGGCCCTGGTAAGAGACATGACTAATAACATCAATGGTCACTCTAGCTGAGCTCAAAGAGAACCTTTGTGAAGATGGGAGAAACTTCCAGAAAGGATGACCATTGATGCAACACTCCACTAATCCAGGCTTTATAAAGAGTATCCAGAAGATGCCTCTATTTATTAAAAGACACCTGGAAGCTTACGAAAAAGGCTCCTGAAGGACTCTCAGATTTCTCTGGTCTGATGAAACCAAGATTAGTATCATGTCTGGAGGAAACCAGGCACCACTCCAATGGTGAAATATGGTAGTGGTAGCATCAGGCTCTGGATTAGTTTTTTGGTGGGTGGTAGTGACTGGTAGACTAGACAGAGTTTAGAAGAAGCTGAATGGAACAAAGTACAGAGACATCTTTAATGTAAAACACCTCAGGAACCCAATGGTCACTCTAGCTGAGCTCCAGAGAACCTCTTTGGAGACTGGAGGAACTTCCAGAACGACAACCATCACTGGGACATTCCTCTAAACCAGGCTTTACGTACCCAAAAAGAAAAAGTAGCCAAAAGAAGCCTTTCGTCATGGAAGCCCATTTGGAGTTTACAAAAAGGTTCCTAAAGGACCTTCAGACTGTGTGAAACAAGGTTCTCTGGTCTGATGAGACCAAGATTAGCATCATGTTGTGACGGTGCAGGTCGGCTCCTTGCTCCCTCTTTGCTTTTAGGAGCCTCCTGAACCCGACACTCTCAGTACCGCAACTCAGATGAGCGTGGCAGATGAGGACAAAACACACCAAGCAAGGGGATGGTGCACAAAAATCCACAAAACAAGTGTCCCAAAGTGCAGTGCTCAAAATTGTCAACAAATAAATAATCCATAAACAAAGTGAACGGTGGGGGTTAAACATCAAATAAAATGGATAGAAAAATTAAGTTAAAACAACGCAGTGCAAGAAACTCATTTTAAAATCCATAAGCGCTGGTGCCTTCACTTAAAATTGATGCCACTCCGGCTTATCTGGTCCGGACCTCGCAGCCCACAGAGACGTCGGCCATAGAGGTGCAGTCCAGTGTCCCCCACCGCCAATCCCAAGGACAACCACCGAGCTCTGCTGCACCCGAACTGCTGCCAATCCAGGCTCCACCTGGCCATCTCAGAGAGCCAACCTTTAGAGTATAATGGTGTCTCCTGGTCCCAAAGACGCTCAACAGGAGAGGACCCACAGTCCCCTGCTGAGCGATGCCCACTCGCTCCTCCTTGGGGCTTTACTCCTGTCCACCTGCTTCCACTCTGCTTGTTTCCTCTCTCTTTCTCCTGCCTGTTTCCACTCTCTTTTCTTTACTCTCTCCTTTTTTTTTTTTTTTTTTGCTCCCCTTTATAGGCTGTAGGCCATCGCCTGATTGCCCGCACGTGCCAACAAGGCAACGCATGGATGGATGACCGCCTCGCACCAACCTGGAGACGGGGTGTCTTCATGACAGACCTCTCACACCTTCTCCGCTCCCCAGAACGAGTGAGTTCATCTTTTATTGAGTTAAATGGCCAATGTTTCTTCGCCGCGGACCCTCTACACCACACATATCTAGAGGAAACCAGGCACAGGCCTAGCACTTGAGCAATACCATAGGTTAGATGTTTGTTTATATTTAAAATGAAAGATTAACAGAGTAAACCACAAAGCCTTCAATTCACATGTCATTTTGGTTTTATGTTTCTCAGGACGTGGGCTCAAAAACCTCATGGTTGCTGATGTAGCTGGCCCCTCTGACACACTTTATGGCCGTGTCTGCCTGTCAGCCTGGCCTCCATGTTAGTAGTTGATGGACGCGTCCTACCATCAGAAAAAACGTCATGTAACATAAAGTCTGGAGGACCGTTAACTGCAGTGTGTTCATCAAACAATGGAGCATAAATGTCACTCGACCAAGTAGCCCACTTGTGCTTTGTGCAGCTGCCCTAAACTGACAGAGACATCTGTGGTGTGGCTTTTGTGTTGAACTCATTTGAGTTTGAGCTCTGGGGGTCTGCAAGTTGACAGATTAACTTTTTTTTGCACTCCCCTTTAAAGGCTGTTGCAGGTACGATCGCCTGATTGCCGCCCCGGGTTGATATTAAGGCAATCAAACTGTCTGCACGTGCTAAGAAGACAACGCACGGATGGCTGACCGCCTCGCACCAACCTGGAGACAGCGCATCTTCACAACAGACCTCTCACACCTCCTCTACTCCCCAGAATGAGCAAGTTTATCTTTTATTGATTAAAATCGCCAGTTTTTCTTTGCCGCAGACCCTCTATACCATACATATCTAGAGGAAACCAGGCACAGGCCCAGCACTTGAGCAATACCATACCAACAGTGAAACCTCAGACTCTGGACCTGACTGGGCTGAAGGTTCATCATCCAATCAGAACAAAGCAAAGACAACACAGGAGGGGCTCAGAGTCGACTCTGGGAATGTTGTTGAGTGGCCCAGTCAGAGCTCAGACTTGAAACTAGTCAAACATCTCTGGCGAGACCAGAAGATAGCCATCCACCGATGGTCTCTGATCATCCTGATGGAGCTTGAAGGGAACAACAGCAGAAGAAGAAATTCCCAAAATCAGCAGAATTCAAGAAGACTCCAAAGGTGCTTGGGCAAGGGATCTGAATGTGTGGAACAATGAGAAATTTTGTTTTCTATCTTTAACAAATTACCAACAAAACATTTCTAAATTCTAGTTTTCTCTTTGTCGTTCTGGGGTACTGAGTGTTGCTCAATGAAAGGCTAGATGTTCGTTTATATTTAAAATGAAAGATCAAGACGGTAAACCACAAACCTTCAATTCACATCTCATTTTTTTTTCTCAGGCCGTGGACTCAAAACCTTGTGGTTGCTGATGTAGCTGGCCCCTCTGACACAGTTTATGGCCATGCCTGCCTGGCCTCCATGTTAGTAGTTGATGGACACGTCCAACCATCAGAAAAGACGTCATGTAACATAAAGTCTGGAGGACCGTTAACTGCAGTGTGTTCATCAAACAATGGAGCATAAATGTCACTCGACCAGGTAGCCCTCAGATTGCTTTAGTAAGGCCCATGGTGGTTAAACACCACTTGTGCTTTGTGCAGCTGCCCTAAACTGATGGAGACATCTGCAGTGCTGCCTTTGTGTTGAATACATTTGAATTTGAGCTCTGTGGTGTGGCTTTTGTGTTGAACTCATTTGAGTTTGAGCTCTGGGGGTCTGCAAGTTGAAAGATTAAACTCTCACTTTTTTTTGTACTCCCCTTTATAGGCTGTTGCAGGTGCGATCGCCTGATTGCTGCCCCGGGTTGATATTAAGGCAATCAAACTGTCTGCACGTGCTACGAAGACAATGCACGGACGGCTGGAGACAGTTCATCTTAACGACAGACCTCTCACACCTCCTGTACTCCCCAGAATGAGCGAGTTTATCTTTTATTGATTTAAATCACCAGTTTTTCTTTGCTGTGGACCCTCTATACCACACAAATCTAGAGGAAACCAGGCACAGGCCCAGCACTTGAGCAATACCATACCAACAGTGAAATCTCAGACTCTGGACCTCAGACTGGCCTGAAGGTTCATCATCCAATCAGGACAAAGCAAAGACAACACAGGTGGGGCTCAGAGTCGACTCTGGGAATGTTGTTGAGTGGCCCAGTCAGAGCTCAGACATGAAACCAGTCAAACATCTCTGGAGAGACCAGAAGATAGCCATCCACCGATTGTCTCTGATCATCCTGACGGAGCTTGAAGGGAACAACAGCAGAAGAAGAAATTCCCAAAATCAGCAGAAATCAAGAAGACTCCAAAGGTGCTTGGGCAAGGGATCTGAATGTGTGGAACAATGAGAAATTTTGTTTTCTATTTTTAACAAATTACCAACAAAACATTTCTAAATTCTAGTTTTCTCTTTGTCGTTCTGGGGTACTGAGTGTTGCTCAATGAAAGGCTAGATGTTTGTTTATATTTAAAATGAAAGATCAAGACGGTAAACCACAAAGCCTTCTATTCACATCTCATTTTTTTTCTCAGGCCGTGGACACAAAACCTTGTGGTTGCTGATGTAGCTGGCCCCTCTGACACACTTTATGGCCATGCCTGCCTGTCAGCCTGGCCTCCATGTTAGTAGTTGATGGACATGTCCAACCATCAGAAAAGACGTCATGTAACATAAAGCCTGGAGGACCGTTAACTGCGGTGTGTTCATCAAACAATGGAGCATAAATGTCACTTGAGCAGGTAGCACTCAGATTGCGTAATTAAGGCCCATGGTGGTTAAACACCACTTGTGCTTTGTGCAGCTGCCCTAAACTGAGAGAGACATCTGTGGTGTGGCTTTTGTGTTGAACTCATTTGAGTTTGAGCTCTGGGGGTCTGCAAGTTGACAGATTAACTTTTTTTTGCACTCCCCTTTAAAGGCTGTTGCAGGTACGATCGCCTGATTGCCGCCCCTGGTTGATATTAAGGCAATCAAACTGTCTGCACATGCTAAGAACACAATGCACAGATGGCTGACTGCCTCACACCAACCTGGAGACAGCGCATCTTCACGACAGACCTCTCACAGCTCCTCCACTCCCCAGAACGAGCGAGTTCATCTTTTACTGATTTAAATGGCCAATGTTTCTTTGCTGTGGACCCTCTATGCCACACATATCTAGAGGAAACCAGGCACAGGCCCAGCACTTGATCAATACCATACCAAGAGTGAAACCTCAGACTCCAGACCTCAGAATGGCCTGAATGTTCATCATCCGATCAGGACAAAGCAAAGACAACACAGGAGGCGCTCAGAGTTGACTCTGGGAATGTTGTTGAGTGGCCCAGTCAGAGCTCAGACTTGAAACCAGTCAAACATCTCTGGAGAGACCAAAATATAGCCGTCCACCAATGGTCTCTGATCATCCTGACAGAGCTTGAAGGGAACAACAGCAGAAGAAGAAATTCCCAAAATCAGCAGAAATCAAGAAGACTCCAAAAGTGCTTGGCAAGGGGTCTGAATACTTGGATCAATGGGACATTTTAGTTCTTTTTATTTTTAACAAATTTGCAATAAAACATTTCTGAACTCTGGTTTTCTCTTTGTCGTTCTGGGGTACTGAGTGTTGCTCAATGAAAGGCTAGATGTTCGTTTATATTTAAAATGAAAGATCAAGACGGTAAACCACAAACCTTCAATTCACATCTCATTTTTTTTTCTCAGGCCGTGGACTCAAAACCTTGTGGTTGCTGATGTAGCTGGCCCCTCTGACACACTTAATGGCCGTGCCTGCCTGTCAGCCTGGCCTCCATGTTAGTAGTTGATGGACATGCCCAACCATCAGAAAAGACGTCATGTAACATAAAGCCTGGAGGACCGTTAACTGCAGTGTGTTCATCAAACAATGGAGCATAAATGTCACTCGACCAGGTAGCCCACTTGTGCTTTGTGCAGCTGCCCTAAACTGACAGAGACATCTGTGGTGTGGCTTTTGTGTTGAACTCATTTGAGTTTGAGCTCTGGGGGTCTGCAAGTTGAAAGATTAAACTCTTACTGTTTTTTGCACTCCCCTTTATAGGCTGTTGCAGGTGCGATCGCCTGATTGCCGCCCCGGGTTGATATTAAGGTAATCAAACTGTCTGCACATGCTAAGAACACAACGCACGGATGGCTGACCGCCTCACACCAACCTGGAGACAGGGCATCTTCACGACAGACCTCTCACACCTCCTCCACTCCCCAGAACGAGCGAGTTCATCTTTTATTGATTTAAATGGCCAATTTTTCTTTGCCGTGGACCCTCTATGCCACACATATCTAGAGGAAACCAGCCACAGGCCCAGCACTTGAGCAATACCATACCAACAGTGAAACCTCAGACTCTGGACCTCAGAATGGCCTGAATGTTCATCATTCAATCAGGACAAAGCAAAGACAACACAGGAGGGGCTCAGAGTTGACTCTGGGAATGTTGTTGAGTGGCCCAGTCAGAGCTCAGACATGAAACCAGTCAAACATCTCTGGCGAGACCAGAAGATAGCCGTCCACCAATGGTCTCTGATCATCCTGATGGAGCTTGAAGGGAAAAACAACAGAAGAAATTCCTAAAATCAGCAGAAATCAAGAAGACTCCACAGGTGCTTGGGCAAGGTGTCTGAATATGTGGAATAATGAGAAATTTTGTTTTCTATTTTTAACAAATTATCAACAAAACATTTCTAAACTCTGGTTTTCTCTTTGTCGTTCTGGGGTACTGAGTGTTGCTCAATGAAAGGCTAGATGTTCGTTTATATTTAAAATGAAAGATCAAGACGGTAAACCACAAAGCCTTCAATTCACATCTCATTTTGCTTTTATGTGTATCAGGACGTGGGCTCAAAACCTTGTGGTTGCTGATGTAGCTGGCCCCTCTGACACACTTTATGGCTGTGTCTGCCTGGCCTTCATGTTAGTAGCTGATGGACGCATCCTACCATCAGAAAAAACGTCATGTAACATAAAGTCTGGAGGACCGTTAACTGCAGTGTGTTCATCAAACAATGGAGCATAAATGTCACTCGACCAGGTAGCCCTCTGATTGTTTTAGTAAGGCCCATGGTGGTTAAACACCACTTGTGCTTTGTGCAGCTGCCCTAAACTGATGGAGACATCTGCAGTGCTGCCTTTGTGTTGAATACATTTGAATTTGAGCTCTGGGGGTCTGCAAGCGCTTGGTCCTCTGCCTATATTGTGGTAAAGTGACTCAGTGGGTCATGTGGTCAAAAATGAATGTCAAATTGGACTCTGAAGATGAAGATGAAGAGCAATGGGTCATGTAGCAAGGCCAAAGCTGAAACGTCAGAGTCATAAAGTGGTAGAAACAAGTGTTGGACGATCCTACCTGGATTGCCATTTAGCCAAAATTTTTCCAGGCAGAACCACCAATAATTGTTGCACCAGCTGATCAGATGTAGGGGTGTCTGTGGTTACATTGTCCAGTTACAAAATTACGAGGTCTGGAGCCAAGCTGGACATCCTTCATCCTTCCATTAGTTAGTGTGTGGGATTTCCTGGGTTGTCCGGGTCTTAAAGGTCGAGGACTATGAGTTGAAAACTAAGGGTTCATTTCTTTTGCCAGCCGCACAGTGGTCTTCAAGGCCATACTTTATACGTATAGGTGTGGTGGATGCCCTGATTCCACAGAGTCTACTCCCACTTGGACAAGGTCGGCACCCCAGTCACGATGATGTGCTTTGACTTTCTACAGTGTGTTTAACACCATTGTTCCTCAGTGACTGGAAAAGAAGCTCAAGGCTTTGAATCTTGATGCCCCCACAGTCTCCTGGATCATGGACTACCTGAGCGACAGATGGTAGTTTGTGAAGCTGGGGGACTCTGTGTTAGAAATGGTGGTGTATAATACTGGAGCACCTCAGAGGAACTGTCCTGTCCCCATTCCCGTCCACCCCTCCACACAACGGACCTCCAGTACAACACCAGATCTTGCCATCTACAGATGACTCCTCCATGATAGTCTGAATTAATAATGGAGATGAGTAAGAGTACACAAAAGTCGTGGAGGACTTTGTCTTGTGGTTCAAAGACAACAACGTGCAATTTAACACCAGCAACATAAATGAGCTGCTGGTGGACTTCCTGCAGTGCATCCAGAAAGTACTCACAGCACATCACTTTTTCCACATTTTGTTATGTTACAGCCTTATTCCAAAATGGATTAAATTCATTTTTTTCCTCAGAATTCTACACACAACACCCCATAATGACAAAGTGAAAAAGGTTTACTTGAGATTTTTGCAAATTTATTAAAAATAAAAAATTGAGAAAGCACATGTACATAAGTATTCACAGCCTTTGCCATGAAGCTCATCCTGTGTCCCCTGATCATCCTTGAGATGTTTAATTGGAGTCCACCTGTGGTAAATTTAGTTGACTGGACATTATTTGGAAAGGCACATACCTGTCTATAGAAGGTCCCACAGTTGACAGTTCACGTTAGAGCACAAACCAAGCATGAAGTCAAAGGAATTGTCTCAAAGCACAAATCTGGGGAAGGTGACAGAAAAATTTCTGCTGCTTTAAAGGTCCCAATGAACACAGTGGCCTCCATCATCCGTAAGTGGAAGAAGTTCGAAACCACCAGGACTCTTCCTAGAGCTGGCCGGCCATCTAAACTGAGTGAATGGGGGAGAAGGGCCTTAGTCAGGGACGTGACCAAGACCCGATGGTCACTCTGTCAGAGGTCCTCTGTGGAGAGAGGAGAACCTTCCAGAAGGACAACCATCTCTGCAGTAATCCACCAATCAGGCCTGTATGATAGAGTGGCCAGACGGAAGCCACTCCTTAGTAAAAGGCACATGGCAGCCCGCCTGGAGTTTGCCAGAAGGCCCCTGAAGGACTCTCCGACCATGAGAAACAAAATTTTATGGTCTGATGAGACAAAGATTGAACTCTTTGGTGTGAATGCCAGGCGTCACGTTTGGAGGAAACCAGGCACCGCTCATCACCAGGCCAATACCATCTCTACAGTGAAGCATGGTGGTGGCAGCATCATGCCGTGGGGATGGAACTGGGAGACTAGTCAGGATAAAGGGAAAGATGACTGCAGCAATGTACAGAGACATCCTGGATGAAAACCTGCTCCAGAGCGCTCTTGACCTCAGACTGGGGCGACGGTTCATCTTTCAGCAGGACAACGACCCTAAGCACACAGCCAAGATATCAAAGGAGTGGCTTCAGGACAACTCTGTGAATGTCCTTGAGTGGCCCAGCCAGAGCAGAGCCAGACTTGAATCTGATTGAACATCTCTGGAGAGATCTTAAAATGGCTGTGCACCGACACTTCCCATCCAACCTGATGGAGCTTGAGAGGTGCTGCAAAGAGGAATGGGCGAAACTGGCCAAGGATAGGTGTGCCAAGCTTGTGGCATCACATTGAAAAAGACTTGAGGCTGGAATTGCTGCCAAAGGTGCATCGACAAAGTATTGAGCAAAGGCTGTGAATACTTACTGTATGTACATGTGATTTCTCCGTTTTTTTATTTTTCATAAATTTGCAAAAATCTCAAGTAAACTTTTTTCACGTTGTTATTATGGGATGTTGTGTGTAGAATTCCGAGGAAAAAAATGAATTGAATCCATTTTGGAATAAGGCTGTAACATAACAAAATGTGGAAAAAGTGATGCGCTGTGAATACTTTCCGGATGCACTGTACATGCCAAGAAGCCTCTGAGACCAGTCACCATTCAGGTGGGAGGACATGTAACTTGGGCAGAGCTTACAAGTACCAACAAACCGAACCGGTCTGACAACACTTAAAAATTATCTGACACGATTTAAAATTATAAAGGGAATTAGAACAGTGGATCGAGACTTGTATTTTAAAATGAGTTCATCAAGAACACGGGGAGACAGTTGGAAACTTGTTAAGGGTAAATTTCACACAAACATTAGGAAGTTTTTCTTTACACAAAGAACGATAGACACTTGGAATAAGCTACCAAGTGGTGAGGTAGACAGTAAGACTTTAGGGACTTTCAAAACTTGACTTGACGTTTTTTTTGGAGGAAACAAGTGAATAGGACTGGCAAGCTTAGTTGGGCTGAATGGCCTGTTCTCGTCTAGAATGCTCTAATGTTCTAACACAGTGGTGCTGGATAAGAAGAGTCAGAGCAAACTGAACCTCCTGATGAGACCATCAGGTCTTTTGATGTGTGCAGCAAGCTGCTAGAAATGTTCTACCAGCCCATAGTAGCCAGTGTGGTGTTCAATCAATCAATCAATAAATCAACATTTATTTATATAGCACATATTCATACAAAAAAATGTAGCTCAAAGTGCTTTACAAAATGAAGAATAGAAAAATAGAAGACACAATAAAAAATAAAAATAAGTCAACATTAATTAACATAGAATAAGTAAGGTCCGATGGCCAGAGTGGACAGAAAAACAAAACAAAAGAAAAACTCCAAAGGCTGGAGAAAAAAAATAAAATCTGCAGGGATTCCAGACCAAGAGACCGCCAAGTCCCCTCTGGGTGTTCTATGCTGTGGCCTCCTGGAGAAGCAAGATGAGCAGAAAAGAGGAACAATGCCCGAGCAAACATCTCAGGAAAGCATGATCCGACACACTGGAAAGCTATTATGGAAAAGAGGATGTTGGCAAAATTGGATGTCATCATGAAAAATCCCCTCCAGGGGGCACTCTCTTTAAGCACTTTTAGCTACAAGCTCATTCCTCCACCCTGTGCTAAGAAGCTCTGGGAGGTCTTCTTTTTTGTCTTCTGCTATCAGGTAATTCAGCGCTTCCACCAGATGTACTCATTAAGTTTATTTTTATTGATTGATTGATTGATTGATTGATTGATTGATGGATTACCTGTATTACTTGTCCTATGAAACTGTATTCTTGTTTGTTGTGTTTCTTCTGCTGTATGCATTTGAATTTCCCCATGGGATTAATAAAGTTTTATCTAGTAGGCTAATCTTTCTAATCCTTACCTTTAAGAGCTTATACACAGCCTACTCCACATTTAACCGGCTCGTATTTATTTGGTTTGTCTTTCTCCTGCTTTACATCTGACTTGTGATAATTAGTGCAGTGGGGTGTAACAATAACACATGGCGTTGCTTTTAGGAGTGTTAAGGTGTCGCATTACTCCGCTTAATATCACTTGGGATTTGTTCAAAGGTCCAGCACAACATTAAAGAGGTCTGAGGTTACTGAGTGTGTCAATAGGCGACAGTGGTGGGGGGCGCGCATCTCGCGACTCTGCCTGAGCATGCGCATGCCGGTCTATCGTTACTGCAAACGGACCAATGACTAAAGGATTTGATTTAATTTATTTCACACTTGTCATGTTAAAAGCCTTCAGAAACTTCAGGAGCACAAAACAAAGAACAGGAAACAACTGTAGACGGGACGTCCGTCATATCACTGGGCACACTCGCCCATATTATTCGGATTAAACTCACGTGCATATGTTAAGGATGTAAAAACAAAAAACAAAAAAGAAATGGAACTCCTTTAAAAAATAAAAATTAAAAAATAAATAATAAGCGCACACATATGGGGAGAACACAGGCGGTAACCGGCTAGGAGTCAGACCACTCCACCTGGGACAAAGCCCGATCAGTCACTTAACTTATTCATTGAAACGAGTAAACTATGTTTTAAACATAATAACTGTTCCTTATTGCATATTAATAATTGCGGTCATCATTAGAAGTGGCGTTTGCTATTGTCTTCCTCTGTTCATTCTCCTTCCGTCGCGGTTTTTACCGATAATTCTATTTCGATTGTTTTATTCGAATGCTTATGTTTAATGTGATAATGCATTATCATATCAGCGTGCCGTGCTTGTAAATGGGAAGTTCAGTCGTTCATTTTTGTGACCCTAGTTTTCAAATCGTAATTTGCGGAGTCACGTTAAGTGACTGACTGACTGATCGAAAACAACGTCAAGTGAAATATAAACAAATAAAATGAGACGCAAGGGGGAGCCACTGGACCGCTTAATCAAATCGACCGCCGAGAGAGACTCGCGCTGCAGATCGTAACGCGAGCAGAGAATAAACAAACCCACCGAAAATAGAAGGCTTCTAGGAAACGATTTGTATTTTCAGCCGCCTAGAAAACTTTCCATTGCCACCCACGTCCACCCCATAAACTCCTGTCAAGGCGCGCAATGACAACCTGCAGGGGAAACGGCGGCATGCGGCCAAACGGCACAGGACTTGTGTCTTCATTTTAACAAGACAGCCGGGCTGCTTAGGATCACGCTTTCTTTCTTTCTTTCTTTCTTTCTTTCTTTCTTTCTTTCTTTCTTTCTTTCTTTCTAACATTGAAGGCTTTATTTACTCTGAGTATTGCTTCTCATGAAAGGCATTATACAGTATAACAATTGCTTTTTTTATTTCTTTCTAAAGTTGAATGTTTTCTTATTTACTTTGAGTATTGCTTATCATGAAAGGTACTATAAAACAGTTTCTTTCTTTCTTTTTTCTTTCTTTCTTTCTTTCTTTCTTTCTTTCTTACTACTAAAGACTCCACAAGCTTTGCATTTGGATTTGGACAGTTGATCCCATTCGTCCGGGCAGATCGTCTCAAGCTCCATTCGACTGGATTGGAAGCGTCAGTAAACTACCATCTTCGGGTCTCTCTCCGCTCGTAGGCTTTCACTGGACCACTCAAGGATGCTTAGAGACTTTTCCCGAAGCCCCTCCAGCACTATGTTAGCTGTTTGCTTTGGGTTATTGAACCGTGCTGTGTGTCTGACGTGCTGTGCACTCTGTTTTCCTCATGGCCCTCTTTATTATTTGTCTGCGTCTGTCCGTCCCTCAATCATAGGCCTCTGGGCCAAATTACTGTGCTGGGCCCCCGTTTTCATAGCAAAACAAAAACATGCATTTGGCATCAGAAACATCGTGGGCCCTCTCAATGCTCCCCCTGGCCAGTGCCCATACAATACAGATGACCCTATAAGCTAATAAATGCGAGTGGAGACGGGTGATGCATTTTAAAGCAGGGTCCTAATCAGGGGCAGAGCCAGGAATTGATTTTTGGATGGGCCGGTGTAACAATGGGTGTTCTAGTTTATAGTTGGATACTCCATTGGGCCCTTGAGTGAGGCCCTTAACCTGCAATTGCTCCATCTGGGGTATGACGTTAACCTGCGTCCAGCCCTGCAAGAAGCTCCTCCAACTTACAGGGAGCACTTGAGGGTTGGTGGCAAGATTGACACTCCAGCTCCTGTAAAAAAAAAAAAAAGAAAAATCCTCACCTTATAATAATGTGGTGCTGAGGACGGGTCCTAATTTGGGATCCTGAGGTGGTTTGTTATGTGGTGGGTGCAGCAACGCGCCGTATTGGTGCCTACTCCCAACCTCTTCTTCTTCTATAAGGGCACTTTTTCAAAAAAGCACTGTGGTACATTCACATAACTTAATTATTAGGACCATACAAAAGTTGATGCTTCAGCTGCCATTTAAAAAATAAGAATAAAAATAATCTCACACTGTTGCAGTGTGGGAGTTTGCATGTTCTCCCCGTGTTTCCTCCTGGTGCTCCAGTTTCCTCCCACAGTCCAAAGACATGCAGGTTAGGTGCATTGGCACTTTTAAATTGTCCCGAGTGTGTGCTTGGTGTGTGTGTGCCCTGCGGTGGGCTGGCACCCTGCCCGGGGTTTGTTCCCTGCCTTGCGCCCTGTGTTGGCTGGGATTGGCTCCAGCAGACCCCCATGACCATATAGTTAGTATATAACGGGTCAGATAATGGATGGATGGATGTTGCAGTGTGGCGCTGAGGTGTCACCCACTGCACTCGGGTCCCAATCCGGATGGCTTGTCGTGTGGTTGGCGCACCATTGCGCATGCTCCCAACCTATCCGAACCCGACATCCACGCTCAACTACTTGTTAAGAGGAAATCTGACCCCGCTTTTTCCCTCATATACACACAGTACGGAGACCCTTAACCAATAAACACAAATTTAATAAGCATAGTATACTAAATAAATCCAACTAAGTGAACATTAAATAAACTTTCGACGAAATCGAACCTTCGTGAAGCTTTTACTATCCCCATGCAGTCAAAGTGAACCCGCAACAGGGCGGCAGCTTTTAAACCCCGCAGTTCGTGCACACGCGCGTCTAAAAAGCTGCACAAGCTGACCAAAGGCTGAGAAACTCTCACACGTTTCGCTGTAACTTAAATGTTGCTATTAAAATAAAAACAAAAATGTATCAACTGGACCCAGTTGCGCTGCGCTGCGGTTTATCAGACAAAAGCCGTTCAGTCGGCAATCCCCAGTTGTGTCACAGCTATATAGTGCCTTTCATATCTATCTATCTATCTATCTATCTATCTATCTATCTATCTATCTATCTATCTATCTATCTATCTATCTATCTATCTATTATATAGTGCCTTTCATATCTTTCTATCTATCTATCTATCTATCTATATATCTATCTATCTATCTATCTATCTATCTAGCTATCTATCTATCTATCTATTATATAGTGCCTTTCACATCTAATCTATCTATCTATCTATCTATCTATCTATCTATCTATCTATTATATAGTGCCTTTCATATCTATCTATCTATCTATCTATCTATCTATCTATCTATCTATCTATCTATCTATCTATCTATTATATAGTGCCTTTCACATCAATCTATCTATCTATCTATCTATCTATCTATCTATCTATCTGTTATATAGCGCCTTTCACATCTATCTATCTATCTATCTATCTATCTATCTATCTATCTATCTATCTATCTATCTATCTGTTATATAGCGCCTTTTACATTAATCTATCTATCTATCTATCTATCTATCTATCTATCTATCTATCTATCTATCTATCTATCTATCTATTATATCTATCTGCCTTTCATATCTTTCTATCTATCTATCTATCTATCTATCTATCTATCTATCTATCTATATATTATATAGTGCCTTTCACATCAATCTATCTATCTATCTATTTATCTATCTATCACCAATAATAATCTCCTTGATATTTGGAGGGATTTTTATCCGGGGGTCCGGCAGTATACGTGGGTGAAGGGCTCAGCTGGGCTGCTCTCTATGGCTAGACTTGACAGATTCTACATCCAAAAACATCACAAGAATCTCACTGCTAACTGCTCCATTCTTCCAACTGGTTTATCTGATCACTGTCGTTTCCCTTCAAGTCTCTTTTCTCTCTGCTCCTTCTGTTAAATCCTACTGGCACTTTAATAATAATCTACTGAAAGACCCCCACTTCATCAACTGTTTCAAATACTTCTGGACACAATGGAGATACAAAAAGAAGACCTTCTCTTCACTGAGGCAATGGTGGGATTGCTCAAAAACTGAGATACGTGTATTGTGTCAACAATACACCGAGCACACCACCAGGGATGTGAATGCGGCCATTTCTGAGCTGGAGAAGGATATTGAGGAACTTCATTCAGTTTTATGTACGAAATTTGACGGCAGCATTTTTGAGTCCCTCAAAACTAAGAAACAATTATTGATGGACCTTATAGACAAGAGAGTCAAGGGTGCACTCGTCCGCTCGAGAATGCAGTCGCTCACCCAGATGGACGCTCCCACACAATTTTTTTTTAAACTGGAAAAAACAATTGGCCAAAGTAAGACCATTAACTGTTTAAAAAATGACAAAGGTCAGGACCTGTTAGAGCCTGAAGCCCTTCGATCCTGGGCACACCAATTTTACCAGCGACTGTTTTCTGCAGACATTGAAGAGTTACCTTTAGAGTCGTCAGTTTTTCTCCAGGACTTACCTCAGGTTCCAGATGGAGAAAAGGACATCCTGGAAACTACGATCTCTCTAGATGAGTTGACCACAGCGTTGAATGGGCTGAACATTGGGAAGTCCCCAGGAATTGACGGTTTGCCTGTTGAGTTTTTTAAAGCTTTTTGGTGTCACCTTGGCGCTGATCTGGCAGAGGTTTTCTGTGAAAGTCTGCGAGTGGGTGAACTGCCCCTTTCCTGTCACAGGGCTGTAATCACACTAATCCTGAAGAATGGAGACCTCACAGAGCTAAAGAACTGGCGCCCAGTAAGCCTGCTGTGTGCGGATTACAATATCTTCTCCAAGGCCCTGGCTAACCGGTTAGGAAGAGTCATGGCGTGTATTGTGAACCCCGAGCAGACATACTGTGTCCCCAACAGGTGCATTCTTGATAACATCTTTTTAGTTCGGGATGTGATTGATGCTGCCAGGCTCTTTGGCTTGAAGCTGGTCTTTTATCACTGGATCAGGAGAAGGCGTTTGACAGGGTGGACCACAATTACCTTTTAGCAGTGATGAAGGCCTTTGGCCTTTGTGCCCGAATTTACAGCTCAAGGTGGTCGCGCATGCGGATGATTTGACCGTGTTCATCTGTCATCATGGAGACGTCACGGAGCTGAAACATTGCCTAGATGAATTTGAAAAACTGTCATCGGCAAAAATTAACTGGGACAAAAGTACCGCATTTTTAATTGGCAACTGGAGGGATGGAGACCCACCGGGCCTACCTGGTGGCCTTAAGTGGAACAGAAGAGTCTTCAGATACCTGGGTGTGTTTTTAGGACAAGGAGGAGTAGCTGAGGAAAACTGGGCAGACTGGGCGGAAAAAGGTCAAGCCAGACTGAAGAAATGGAAGTATCTTCAAAAGGAGATCTCCTGTCGTGGCAGGGTCCTCATTATTAATAACTTGATAGCCTCCATATTCTGGCATAAGTTGCAATGTATAGACCCCCCAATATCTGTCATCAAGACCATCCAGGCAATACTTTTAGATTTCTTTTGGGATGGCCTGCATTGGGTGAAGCGCAGTGTCCTGTATCTGCCTGTAGAGGAGGGCGGTCAGGGACTCATTGACTTGGTGAGCAAGATGGAGGCCTTTAGGTTACAGGCGTCACATCGCTCTTATACGGCCCTGAGCACCTGCCATGGAGACAGCTGGCCTTTACCTTATTTCGTGGGGTAAGGAACTTAAATTTTGCGGAACATTATTTTTTATTACACTCTACCAATATTGTTGGGTCTGACCTGCCAGAATTTTATAAATCTGCACTTCAGGTTTGACACAGAAAGTTCAGAAGGACCAGGCTAAATCTGGAAAGTATTTATTGGTTCTTGGAAGAACCTTTAGTATGGAATCCTCTTTTAGATTGTCCATTATTGTTTTCTGACTCATTCATATCAATTCTGTTAAACAAAAGAATTTTAAAAATAAAACATTTAATTGATACAAATATGAGGTGCTGGCACACCCCTGCCCAACTAGCGACAGTCCTGGGGATCAGATCAGTACGCCTGGTTGACTTTTTTCACAGTCAAGTACAAACAGCACTGCGGAGGTCAGGAGTGAGTTCTCTGTGTGACGAGTACTTCACAGGTGAGGGGACACCAGAGGCAGAGATGACATCACCCACCATCATTGTAAGACCACACGTCACTGACCACATTGACAGGCCTGGACACCTTCTCAGATTTGGGACTCTAGTCGAGAAAGACTTTGAACTCTTTAACAAAAAAGAACTTTATAAACTGTGTGTCAAAGTGACATTTTATAACCAACTGAAAGAGTTGCCAGATACTTTGTGGAGGAAAGAACTGCAGGTCTCAGAGAACATAACACCTTCATGGAGAGCTTTTTATAAACTCCCGTTACAGAAAAGACTTGGGGATCTGCAGTGGAGGATAACACACTCGGCCTTAGCCACAAACTCATTTCTATATACGATTACAGCTTCAGAGACTGACCAGTGCCCGTTCTGCGACACGAGGGAGACCATCTTTCATCTGTTCATACACTGTGAACGGCTGAGGCCTTTATTCATGTTCTTGGATTTTATTCTTAGTGGTTTTGGTTTTGGTCTCTCAAAAATTAACTTTATATTTGGTATTAACTATAATCAAAAAAATAGGAATAAGTCTGTTCTTGGGAATTTCCTCTTAGGACAGGCCAAGTTGGCAATCCTAAAAACAAGGAGGAATAAAGAGAGAAACACTCTGCTGCTCTTCAAAGTTTTAATTAAGAGTTGACTGAAACTTGAATTCATGTGCCACAAACTAACAAACAATTTAGAAACGTTCAGCGACATGTGGGGGACACGACAGGTACTGTGTGCTGTGGAGGGGGGCGAACTGGTGCTCAACTGGGAATGAAAAGTATTGGTGGGCTTCAACAATATGCTCTAATTAATGTGCAGAGTAGGAGGCGTGTAAAGGGGGGGCAGTGGTAGTTGTCTGATATATACCTTTTGTTTTATCTTGAAGATTGGGACTGTTTGTCTTATGACTGTGTATATTGTTAATGTTCATAATAAAGGTCATTTTAAAAATAAATATCTATCTATCTATCTATCTATCTATCTATCTATCTATCTATCTATCTATCTATCTATCTATCTATCTATTATATAGTGCCTTTCATATCTATCTATCTATCTATCTATCTATCTATCTATCTATCTATTATATAGTGCCTTTTACATATCTATCTATCTATCTATCTATCTATCTATCTATCTATCTATCTATTTATCTATTAACATTGTTTAAGTTTTACAAAAATATTAAAAGAAAAGTGACATAATGTTTTACACAGAGAGTGAACACCAGCCAATATACACTATCAGACTATATGAACAAACAGCAATACCTGAGAAAGCAAAAGGGAATAAAAGAAAGGAACTGTAACATAAAATGAGGCTCTTACAAGATTCTCTGGGGGGGCTTCTATTCAACTATTTTCTAAAAGAGAGGGGAAACAATACAAACAAAGAATAAAAATGAAATAATAATAATAATAATAATAATAATAATAATAATAATAATAATAATAATAATAATAAAATATAAATTTTTACACTAAAAAAAATAAAATACACGGTGCCCCAAAGGCCCATCCTACCTCTAGCAAGGCCTGCAGATGTAAGGACATAAGTACCCCTAAATGCACCCCAATCGAGAACCTGCAACACACGCTCTCCCAATGATTGGTTCCTACCTAACATTATGTACATATTACATAAAAATAGTATAATAATTTTGGGGAAATGAAAAAAAAAAAACAAAACCCAAGGCACAAATATAACATGGAAAACCAGATTAAACCTGTTACACTAACTGGCTAATGACTAATCAGGTTACATAGACGCCATAGCATCGCCCCATTTATTTATTAAAAATTCAGTAAACCAATGGGATTTGACATACCACTTTGAAACCGTAGGAAAGATAAAATAATAATAAAAACACAATCAGTTACAAAATTTAACAGAAAATTTCATATACAATGAGCTGATTGGCTGGGCCTATGGCCAATCAGGGTGTGCCTGGGCCCAGCCAGGCCCCACCGTTCCCTATGCAACTGGTCCAAATGTAATCGGGCTAAGTTAAAGTGTATGTGGTGAGGCGGATGGCTGGGGCTCATGCCCGGCCAGGACACCCCTTCTCTATATGTTCAGGAGTATTAGCCGTAGACTGTGTAATACCTCCCCCTGGACGCTAGATGGCAGCCCCCCTGGGTTGAGCGGTGCCTCGGTTTCCCGCAGGGCTCCATGGGAGTTGGAGTTCGGTGCAGCCCTGTTGGTTCCCACAGATGCTGCCAGGCAGCTGGGACTCCTGAGCCATTATGGGCAGCGTATTCGCCACACCCGGAAGTCAAGCACCTGGAGCACTTCCGGGTGCCTTATGAAAAGAGCCGGCAGCCACCACTGGGGGAGCCCGAGTCGGGAGGAGTGGTCGAGAAGAGTGTGTTATAGTGTGTGCTTTACTTTAGTTTATTTGGTGTGCTTTGGGACTGTGTTAGTGCTGATCGAGGGTCACGGGAATGACGGGGATCTCAGCTGAAGAAAAATAAATCATTTCTGTTGATTTTACACGTACCTCCGTGTCAGTCTGTGCCGAGCGCGAATATAGCGCCTATTACAGTGGATATAATTTACAGTACATACACGTACCCGTCTCACCTCAGACATCACTTCACAACCCACTTCGCACGATCTTCTCAGCAAGTGTATTGTGCACTCCTCCCAGTTACGCGACAAAAAAACAAAACAAAAAGTGGGTAAGGTAGTGAGAGTGTCATGTCAGTAGACGTCATCTCACCTCACCTCCCCAGCCTTGAGAGCGGCACTTCAGAATGCACTCTGATGGGACTTTCATTCTCTGTCTATAAATCAGGCTCGTTTCACAATCCCCCGACTGCAGTCCCGCCCCCGTGCCCACGATGGCGAGTCTGTCTTCATACCGCGGCACCTCCTCGCCCAAAACGACCGCCCGCCCGCCCGCGCGGGATTAGCACCTTGTCAGAAGAAGTCAAACATCGTCTGATTCATAAGCGGCGCTCCGCTCGAATGTCAACATCTGCAGCCGCGGCGCGGCGTCTCGCTCACTGAGACCTCCTGGACAAGTGGGGATCGAGCCGAATAAACACTCGGCGAGGTGTAAACAGGACGAGGAAAGCAGAGAGAAAAAAGAAAGAAACGAGCGAGGAGTGGGCGGCATGCAGCTGGCATTGGGGAAACGGCGGAGGCGGCTGTCAGCAAACGGAACGCTCACAGTCGGGACGGGGCGAACTGACGGAGCGGCATTATAACGGCAGTCAAACTGTATCAGTACTGCTACACAGCTGGGGGGACCCGGCCATTCACACTTACATTTTTAAGAAGACACCTGCAAAGCGCCTCATTCAGCTGACCGCGTACGTCACTCGTCGCGCTCTTTGCGTAACTTTAGTTTGGATCCTCCTGACCTGACCCTGAAGAACTGCCATGTAACTCCCTCGCGATCGCGTGACCTCTGGTATGTGCTGCTCAGATTGCACATTGCTTGTGTACTGCTGGGCGTTAGGATTACCCTGAGCGATTGCTTCTGTGATTTTTTATCATCTGATCCATTTTAGGAGCTGCTTTTCCGAAACTGGCAACAGGAGAAGCCCAGCAGCATCAGGGGCCTGGCAGGAGAAAAAAAAAACCTGGACTGGATGATTGTTCTGCGATTTTTAAATGATCGATACAATTGTTTTCTTCACCTCCGTCTTCATCATCATTACAATAATAATAATAATAATAATAATAATAATAATAATAATAATAATAATAATAATATAATAATAATAATAATAATAATAATAATAATAATAATAATAATAGGCGCACGGTGGCGCAGTGATAGCGCTGCTGCCTCGCAGTTAGGAGACCCGGGTTCGCTTCCCGGGTCCTCCCTGCGTGGAGTTTGCATGGTCTGCGTGGGTTTCCTCCGGCGCCCGGTTTCCTCCCACAATCCAAAGACATGCAGGTTAGGTGGATTGGCGTTCTAAATTGGCCCTAGTGTGTGCTTGGTGTGCAGGTGTGTTTGTGTGTGTCCTGCGGTGGGTTGGCACCCTGCCCAGGATTGGTTCCTGCCTTGTGCCCTGTGTTGGCTGGGATTGGCTCCAGCAGACCCCCGTGACTGTAGTTAGGATTCAGCGGGTTAGAAAATGGATGGATGGATAATAATAATCCATCCATTCATTATCCAACCTGCTATATCCTAACTACAGGGTCACAGGGGTCTGCTGGAGCCAATCCTAGCCAACACAGGGTGCAAGGCAGGGTGCCAGCCCACCACAGATAATAATAATAATAATAATTTTAGGGGCGGCACGGTGGCGCAGTGATAGCACTTCTGCCTCGCAGTATGGAGGCCTTGGTTCGCTTCCCGGGTCCTCCCTGCATGGAGTCTGCATGTTCTCCCCATGTCTGTGTGGCTTTCCTCCCACAGTCCAAAGACATGCAGGTGAGGTGCATTGATGATCCTAAATTGTGCTTGGTGTGTGTGTGTGTGTGTGTGTGTGTGTGTGTGCCCTGAGGTGGGCTGGTGCCCTGCCCGGGATTTGTTCCTGCCTTGCACCCTGGGATTGGCTCTAGCAGACCCCTGTGTTAGGATATAGCGGGTTGGATAATGAGTGACTGACTGACTAATAATTTTACTTATATATAGCACCTTTCTTATGCCCAAAATGCTTAAATATTTTCCAATATATTAGTCCACCTAATTACAGGTTATCTCATATGTCCAAAATTACAGGTAAAAAAAAAATGAACAATCACAACCAACAAAAAACAATAACAATAAAAATATGAATAACAACAATAATGCTTAAAATAATGTATGTTAGATATACAGTACCATTGGCATAGTTTGCATTCTTAAATGTTTCCAACATGTACTGTAGGTGCGCCTGAAACACAGGGTTTGCCATAGGCCTGGTATGATAATGAAAACTAAATAACTAACAAGCGATTTATTTATTGAACAGCCAAGAATCACTCAAGGAATGTCTTAATGGTGTAGAAGATTAGCCCGGCTACAGGCAGACCAGAACACATACGTTTATTTTGTTCTTGCACAACACACGGTACACCAATCACCAGTAAAGACTCAGAGTTCTCTCTTTCTCTTTCTCTCCTTCTGCCACCTCTGCTCCTCTCTCCGTCCTTCTCCACCCAACTTAAGTGCTCCACATGCTCCTCGATCAAGGGTGTGACAGAAGTGCTGCATGGAAATCCGGCTCGTCTTCTGGCAGCACCACCAGGTATGGTGGAAGTGCTGCAGACCACGGCTCCGGAACTGTCCAGGCGCCCCCTGGTGGTGGCCACGGGCCAGGGCAGGGATGTGCTTGTAAGCTCCAGTCCTGTGGCCCTGATGTCTGATGATATGTCCACTCCCCCCGGTCCTCTCCTCAAGAGGGCATCCCGGCTGGGGTCTATCACAATTTTAACAGGCCCTATTTTTACAGCCCCCTTTGCCTTGACTGTCTATGAAGGCAAGAAAAACACTGCCAAAAACCTATAATAATAATAATAATAATAATAATAATAATAATAATATTAAACTTTCATTTGACCCTAGCCAA
This sequence comes from Polypterus senegalus, assembly GCF_016835505.1. Classification (NCBI taxonomy): domain Eukaryota; kingdom Metazoa; phylum Chordata; class Cladistia; order Polypteriformes; family Polypteridae; genus Polypterus; species Polypterus senegalus. The sequence goes on from NC_053156.1 coordinate 299,100,865, forward strand.
GGACAATAATGTCCAAGTATCAAGGCAATGGTGGAGATGGAGCTTGAAGGAGCCTAAAATTCTTCAAAATGCTTCATCTAAGATACTCTGGGAGCTCCCTTTACAAACTGATGTCACGGTCAATGCCAACTAACAAGACGTAATCAATAAGAACCTATCCACCAATAAAACCTAATCTAATAAACAGCTCAGTGCTGCCGGACTATAATCTTGGTCCAAAAGAAGAACATAAATCAGAGCACTAAAATCACCTCTGGAATGAGAGTAAAAGACTTTAGAAAACTGAAGTCATCCGTATCATCACAGATGCTCCTGGGCTTATCACTAAATCTATAAAGGGATAAAAAGAAAAGCTAATATCAATATCTCTATCCTACATAAGCAAGTGGCAACTGTTGATAGCAGAGTGCCTGGCAGGGTTAGCAATAATTAATACCAGACATTTTCCTTTTGAACTGGCATTGACCAGCTGCCCCCAACCCTGAAATGACCAAAATCCTGAAGTACCCTTACCTGAGTCCTTCAGCTTTACTCACTCTCAAGAGCTCTCTTCAATGTGCATTGTTTAAATACGAGCTGAAAAAGAGCTGCAATAGTCAATGAGTTGGTAATAATAATAATAATAATAATAATAATCATAATAATAATTATAATAATCTCTCTATTATAAAAAAAATCTTGGAAGGAGATGAGACGTGATTTTCTCAGAGAGACACTTTCACGTCCCTCAAGACGAGACTTTGTGCCGAGAGATTTAACCACGTCTGCGGCTGGAAATAAAAGACAAAGAGTAGATGACAAAGTAGAACGTTGTAAAGAATTCAAAAACATTGGCGCGGTACAAATGCAGAGCAGGTTAGAGATAATGGAAGTATGAAAAGTCGAAAGTCTCAAGAAAATGATAATAATGATCGCATTAGCGCTAACAAATGTAAATGATTACTCTGTGAAATAACGGAACAGCAAAAAGAGATCGAATGTATTGTTTGGCTTTAAACTTTAAGTCAGAGACTTGTAGATCGTCTAATTCGTGTTGCCAGCGAGAATTAAAAGATTCCAGAAACATTGGCGTGGTATGAAGTCCCGTGTGACGTAGACCTTTAACGTGAGATTTTTTCAAGTCACTCCCTACTTACAAGTATTTTCAAACAAGACCACCGTCATCTAACCTCAGCCATGTGAATGCTTTTGTCAGACACCCTTCCTGCGCTCTCAGCTCTTATAAATTTTATCAGGACAATAGTTTTATACATTCTAGATGACACAACAACGTCAAAGCGAAGAAGAAAGAGCATGGACAAACATTCGAAAAAGTCATTTTATTTATTAGAGAGAAAGAAACGATATTCACTCACAGGCAGTTACACGTTGCGTTGTCACAATGCAACTCCAAACACGGAATCAAAATTCATTGCGATCTTGAAGAAAAGTGAATTCCAAATATTGTTTTTTTACTAAAGTTTTAAAGTAAAAGTGAAAATAATGAATATGTAACAATTCCCATGAAAATAACAATCTCTTTAAATTGTATATTTGGTAAACCAAACTTGGGGGTGGCTGAGTGAAGTGATCAGGGGGCGGAGCCCCCTAGTAATAATAATAATAATAATAATACATTTTACCTTTATTGCACATTTACCATGCCAACATACTGACATGTTTATCCAATTTGAAGGTCCATCAAAGAAACAGGGTGTCCCATAGATCAGGAATCGTAAGGCAGCATAACTACTACTACCATCCATCCATCCATTATCCAACCCACTATATCCTAACTACAGGGTCGCAGGGGTCTGCTGGAGCCAATCCCAGCCAACACAGGGCACAAGGCAGGAAACAAACCCAGGGCAGGGCACCAGCCCAATGCAGGGCACACACACACACAAACACCAAGCTCACATTTGGGACAATTTAGGATCACCAAATCAACCCAACCTGCATGTCCTTGGACTGTGGCAGGAAACCCACGCAGACACGGGGAGAACATGCAAACTCCACACAGGTAGGACCCGGGAAGTGAACCTGGGTGTCCTTACTGCGAGGCGGCAGTTGTACCCACTGCACCACTGTGCCGCCTCTACTACTACTACTACTACTACTACTACTACTACTACTACTACTACTAATAATAATAATAATAATAATAATAATAATAATAATAATGCATTTTAGTTATATAGCATATTTGCTGTGCCAAAAATTTTCAATCTCTTCCAACATGTAGGTACATCAAATGGAAGCAGTGACCCATAAGTCTAGGATGAAAAGGAAAGATAACTAATGCTAATCACAATACATTTTATTTATATAGCGCCTTTCCCATACCCAAACGCTTTAAATATTGCCTATCCTGCAGATCAATTTAAATGCATGATGTCTCGCATGTCTGTATTCATAGTTCAACTAATAATACCTTTTAAATGATACTTATATTTCTTCTTCTTCTTCTTCTTCTTCTTCTTCTTCTTCTTCTTCTTCTTCCTATTGTTATTATTACTAATATTATTATTATAGTCTAACATACCCTATGACATTCCCTAGTAGTCAAGTAATGCGACTTTGGCTCGAGTGTGTGATGACATTATGCTCTTGTGTTCCAGACGAGGCTCCAAAGCATTTAAAAGCTGAGAACGCACTCCGCATTGAGGGCTGTAATGCTCTCTATACACCCAACCTAATGTTGAGGAGCCCAATGTTTAAAGGAATCCATCCCTTCATCCTTCTGTCCATCCATTTTTCACCAGCTGTCTGGGTCTGAGTTTTTGTCAGCAGACTAAGCAAAGAAGACGTAATGTCCACCTCCTCTAACTCCTCTGGGAGGATACCAACATGTTCCTAGACCGGCTGGGTGATAAGATCTCTACAGCATATCTCAGGTCTGTCCTGTGGTCTCGTCATGTCCAAAACATCTCACCAGGGAATCAGGTGCCGGAATGACCTCAATTGACTCCTTTCGATGTGGAGCGGCTGAAGCTCCTCCTGAATGTCTGTGCTGAGAGCAGACTCCCTGTAAAGGAAGCTCGTTTCTGACGCTTGGATCTGTGATTGAGTTCTTTCACTCACTATCGAAAGCCCGTGGCCATAGGTGAGAGCTTTGCCTTTTCGGACGAGCGCTTTCTTCACTTCAACTGTCCATATCACTGCCGATGCCATTCCGATCGGCCTGTTGAGCTCTCAGCCCCTTCTTACCTCACTTGTGGACAAGACCAGAAGGTACTGAAACTCATCCACTTGAGGTGACACCTCAACCCCCTCAACCTGGAGAGGACACACCACCCTTTGCTGGCTAAGAACTATGACCTCAGACTTGGAGGTGCTGACCCTCATCCCGACACAGTGCACCTGAGGATGTCAACAGGAGCACATCATCAGTGATCCCGAAGTCCACCCTTTAGCTGTCCCTAGGAAGTTCTGTCCATAAAAAATTATGAACAGGCTTGGTAACAAAGGGCAACCCCACCGGAAACAAAGCAAACCACACTCTCGCTCTGGTGGTACAGGAGCTGATTTTAAAGAATTATTATGGAAACCACATGTCAGAGAGTCAATGAAACGGAAGCAAAGCCAAGCCACAGTGGTGCTGAACTTCATCTACCCTGGCCACATCAGAACAATCAGGAGGATTTCCAGTTCAAAGGGGCAACGGACGACTCATTTCTCAAAGAGCATGCTTTCAATTTCTCGGAAAACCTGAAATCTAGTCATGAAGTACGAGGACATCGATCTCCAGAGACTGACGTCGAAGAAATACCTCATCCTGGCTGCAGGTTGACAGTGGTACGACTGCCCCCACCCACCGACCTGACCACCTATATTTCCAAGCGTTGCTTAATGCGGATTCTTCAACATAAAAATGCTTTCCAGCAAAGATGCGTCAAATTCGCAGTCCCACTCCTCTCACATCAAGCGGCCTCATGCAAACACTCTGACATCCTCTCTCCCTGTCCTTTGAACTCCTGCAATCTGGCGTCTTGGCTGAAATACGACTATTTACTTTCGCCTTTCAGTTTCTAAATTTCTAATATTTTTTTCCCTCCAGCTTGTTTATTATTATTATTATAAATGTACTAATAATTATTATTTTTAAGTGCTGTTTATACAGGGCAAGGCACGCAATTGTCTCGGTTTACCTAAAGCGCCCACTTTTTAGAAACAAATCGGCTAAAGAATGTAGGCCATAAAACTTCGGGAAAACACGCCGCTGACATTTGCAGGAGAGAGTGTGGCGTGTGTTCGGCAGAGGCCGCTCTGTCTTCTGGAAAGTGGAGTGGCCAAGGGGCACCCGTACCCCCCTCGTCCACCTCGTCCAATCCCTATGGCGGCCAGTCTGCATCAGGGAGGTGGAGCTTATCCCTCAGCCCATTCAGCTTATATGGCCCCTCCCCTTTTCTCATACTACATCATTTAAAAAAGTGACACCATCCTCCCTGTCTTTGTCACATTTTCAATGGGAGCTCAGGTGGGTTGAATAACTGGCTCAGGATCAACGCTCTCCATTTCCAGCTTCCAGCTTAGCAGATGCTTTTCTCCAAAGTGACTTCAAGCAAACACAAGTCTGGGGGTACTATTTGGGAACAAATGTGACAAGACAAGGATACAAAATAGACCCTCGGAAGTAAAGAGCTCAGGGAAAAATGCAGGCTCGTTACACTTCCTTAGTTACAAGAAGCCATCATCTAGTTCACCAAATTAAGGGGAGTCATCAAAGGCTTCTTAAATGGGTTGAGGGAATCAGAATTCCGAATGGAGGTGGGCAGCTAATTTCACCATCTACTAGCTGCACATGGAAGGAGTCTGGACTGAGATTTGATACCACATCTAGGTGAGGATCACGAGAGTCGACGGGAAGGAGCAGAGGACCACTCCAGTGTCTCCACATACTTTATATCCATCCTCTTGTTTGCCGATCATACCACTGTAATAGGTCCGATCAGCGAGGACGATGAGACTCCTGTCAGAATAGTGTCAGGACAACAACCTCACCCTCAACGTTAGCAAAACTAAGGAGATGATTGTGGATTTCCGTAAACAGGCAGCAGAGCACAGTCCCATCTACATTGAAGGTGAGGCTGTGGAGCAGGTCAGCAGCTTTAGGTTCCTCGGAGTGTCTTAAATGGTCAGGTCACACTGTGGCAGTAGTCAAGAAAGCCCAACGATGCCTCTACTTCTACAGGAGACTGTCCCTTACAACCCTGTGCAGATTCTACAGGTGTACCATGGAATCCATCCTGACAGGAGGCATCACATCCTGGTACAGCAACTGCCCAGTTCAGGACTGCAGCAGGTGGTGAACACAGCACAGCAGATCACGAGCACACAGCTCCCTGCGATCCATGACATCCACACTACACGCTGTCTCAGGAAAGTGAACTGCATCAGGCGGGACCCCAGCCACCCTGCACTGTCACTTTTCACCCTCCTCCCATCTGGGAAGCGACTAAAGTCCAGGTTCAGGAACAGTTTCTAACCAACTGCAATCAGACTCATGAGCAATCAGTACCCTTGTGTCACCTCCACTGCTACCTGCACATATACTTCTGCCACTGTCTCTATTTATTCCCAGGATTCTGGTTTTATTTATTTATTATTTATATTCCTTTATTTATTGTGTGCCTTTTTGTCTGTGTTCACTGTCTGCAGGGGCACTTGAAAGCAAGCATTTCATTGTACATGATACTTGTACACATGACAATAAAGAGTTGAATTGAATATCAAGGAGCACACAGCACACCCTTTGCAGATCAGCTGCACACTAAGACAAATAACAGCAAGCATCTGCATTTGGCGCTGTTACCAACACTAAATAACATGTCAGTCGACTGCGATAAGAACATCAGAATGTGACCGACACTCCACTGAAAGGCTCAATGAAATGAGATTTTCTGTTCACTTCATGATACTGCAGCTTGGAGTCGTTGAAATGCCAACACTAAAAAACTCTCCCTAAGATTTACAAATGGTTGAAATTTTGCCAATTTGCTCGCCGAGTTCATGTTTTATAAATCCCGACTTTTGCGTAACAAATGACTTATGCACAATTATACATGACGCCCCAGGTACGCCCACACATCAGGACATTTGTAGACGTGAGAACTTCAATTGACTTTACTGATTCAGTTCTTTGGTTGTCCCGGGGGCTAACAGGTTTAAAAGACAGAGAATTTTTGGGGCTCCAAGCAGGCCGTCCCCATTTCCTTCTTATTCCAAACGGCACAATGGCGTAAAAGGAACTGGAACGATCACCACGAAAACAAGATGGCTGCTATTAATCAGGCTTTCTGGTCAGCTTTTTTTTTGAAATCTTGGAGCTGCTTAGCTCTGGTTGTTCTGGTTGGAAGTGACAGCTCCTCCCAGGCTGGTCACGTTTTTATAGCGCAGGGACCAGAAGGGGTGGAGTCAGTTGCCCTGACTGGATGTTTTCTCTGGACCTTTGGAGAAAAAAGACAAGAGAGTTAGCAGAAGCACCTCCTATTGGCCCAGGTGGTGGTATCACATACCTGGGAAGAACTTGGAGGGTGACACACATGCGTGACGGTGAATTGATTGTTTTGATTCATCAATAGAATTCAAGGTTGTGAAGTCCGGTTTGGAGTGGGTCCTCATTGATTCCACTAAATATATACAATTTAATTATTCATTCATATTCTATATATACTGCTGAAAAGAATTAAAGGAACACTTTTTAATCAGAGTATAGCATAAAGTCAATGAATCTTATGGGATATTAATCTGGTCAGTTAAGTAGCAGAGGGGGTTGTTAATCAGTTTCAGCTGCTGTGGTGTTAATGAAATTAACAACAGATGCACTAGAGGGGCAACAATGAGATGACCCCCAAAACAGGAATGGTTTAACAGGTGGAGGCCACTGACATTTTTCCCTCCTCATCTTTTCTGACTGTTTCTTCACTAGTTTTGCATTTGGCTACAGTCAGTGTCACTACTGGTAGCATGAGGCGATACCTGGACCCTACAGAGGTTGCACAGGTAGTCCAACTTCTCCAGGATGGCACATCAATACGTGTCATTGCCAGAAGGTTTGCTGTGTCTCCCTGCACAGTCTCAAGGGCATGGAGGAGATTCTAGGAGACAAGCAGTTACTCTAGGAGAGCTGGAGAGGGCCATAGAAGGTCCATAACCCATCAGCAGGACCAGTATCTGCTCCTTTGGGCAAGGAGGAACAGGATGAGCACTGCCAGAGCCCTACAAAATGACCTCCAGCAGGCCACTGGTGTGAATGTCTCTGACCAAACAACCAGAAAGACTTCATGAGGGTGACCCAAGGGCCCCATGTCCTCTAATGGGCCCTGAGCTCACTGCCCAGCAGCATGCAGCTCGATTGGCATTCGCCATAGAATACCAGAATTGGCAGATGCACCACTGGTGCCCTGTGCTTTTACAGATGAGAGCAGGTTCACCCTGAGCACGTGACAGAAGTGAAAGGGTCTGGAGAAGCCATGGAGAACATTATGCTGCCTGTAACATCATTCAGCATGAGCAGTTTGGTGGTGGGTTAATGATTGTCTGGGGAGGCATATCCATGGAGGGTCACACAGACCGCTACAGGCTTGACAAAGGCACCTTGGCTGCCATTAGGTATCAGGATGAAATCCTTGGACCCATTGTCAGACCCTATGCTGGTACAGTGGCTCCTGGTGCACGACAATTCCTGGCCTCATGTGGTGAGAGTATGCAGGCAGTTCCTGGAGGATGAAGGAATTGATACCATTGACTGGCCACCACACTTTCCTGACCTAAATCCAATAGAACACCTCTGGGACATTATGTTTTGGTCCATCCAATGCCACCAGGTTGCACCTCAGACTGTCCAGGAGCTCAGTGATGCCCTGGTCCAGATCTGGGAGGAGATCCCCCACAACACCATCTGTCATCTCATTAGAAGCATGCACCGATGTTGTCAGGCATGTATACAAGAACACAGGGGCCATACAAAGTGCTGCGTACAATTTGGAGTTGCTGCAATTAAATTTTGGCAAAATGGACTAGCCTGCCACATAATTTTTTCACTCTGATTTTTGGGGCGTCTTTGAATTCAGGGCTCTGTAGGTTGATCATTTTCATGTCCATCAAACGATGTGGCATCCTTTCATTCCTAACACATTACCCAGTCTATATCAGTATAGATGTCCAGGAGGATTTCTTTTTCCCATTGAGATCTGATGTGTTTTCAAAGTGTTCCTTTCATTTTTTTGTGCAGTTTATATATAAAATTCTTTTCGCGTTTGAAACGGAAATTATGTATGACCAGAGAACATATTATAATACAGGAACTAATCAATTAGTTTGTGGACACCATTTTTATATCGTCTTTACGAATTGTTAGTATTTGTGTGATATTGAAAAGAAGTAAACACAAACACGTGATCTATCCCATAGAAGTCTGCCCCGTGTTGCGATGTCGCCCTCTCCCAGGCCTCCTCTCTGGACTCCAGCGCTGAGCCGTCCGCCACCAGGCACATTCTGACAGAGAAGTTTTATTTATTCGTCCACGTGATTGTCGCAGAAACTGCCACATTATACGTTCTTTTTTAATTGGCCGTATTTGATAGTAGAAGAGATGAGGAAAACAGCTTTGCGTCTTTCTACTTTTTAACTGTGCCGGGCTGTAAACAATGTGAAGACGACATCGCCTTGAGCGGCGAGGGGTCGTGAGAACAAAGTGGACGTTTAGAGGTTGGGAATGTCGGGCTGCTCCGCCGGGTCGAGAGCTTCGCAGTTCCGGGCAGCGTCCTCTCTTCTCACACTGTTTGTGACACTTCGAGTGCCCCGTCGGCTTCTGGGAGAGTGGAAATCTTTGCAAATAAATGTAATCGGTGCCATCGAAGCAAAGACTCCCTTTGTACATCGTGCTGCACGACTACTTACTGTCCTTAAGGTGAGTTCAGGTCAGTAAAACCCCGCAGCATTCAAGGTTGCTTTTGTGATGAATTCTTTTAAGAATTGTGACGATGCGGGTTCGTTCCATGCTCCCAACCGTCTTCATGGCAGCCTTTGAACCCTACACCGTCGGTAATGTTAACAATGAGCTTAGCAGTGAGGCACAGCAAAGCAAGGGGATGGTGAAAAAGTGTCAAGTGCTTTTATTTAAACACAACAACAAAAACAAGGTGTTCAAAATAAGTGCAGTGCATTCAAAAGTGTTTCTTTACACAAAGAACGATAGACACTTGGAATAAGCGACCGAATGGTGTTGTGGACAGGAGGACTTCAGGGACTTTCAAAACTCAACTTGATGTGTTTTTGGAAGACATACTTGGATAGCACTGGCGAGCTTTGTTGGGCTGAATAGCCTGTTCTCGTCCAGAGTGTTTGAATGTTCTAATAACTTATTACTTAACTTGGAACACAGCAAAACCTGCGACCTTCTAATGAATCATCTGCCCTGGAGTTTAAACTGCAATGTGTTTAGCACCCCCCTTTGGGAGGGTCACCCCCTGTCTGTTGTACCCTACAGTGGACTGGCATCATCAGATTCATTAGCTGCCTGTAGCCCCATGGAGAGGCTCCACCCTCCCACATGACCCTATACTGAATTAAGCAGGTTCTAAAATGAATGGCTTGTGGTCCTGTTTATTAGGCAATTGTATATTTGACTCTGGACAGCTCTGCTTTGTCCCATCTGATGCACAACTGATGGACTGGCTTCCCATCCAGGGATGGTTCCTGTCATTTTGACTTAGGGTCCTGCACTCTGTGACACCCTGATAGAAAATGACGACTCAGATGGATGTACAGATTAAATCTGGTGACAGGAGGAGAGCCAATCTGTGAATAAAAATCAGACTCCATGAACCGTGTCTTGCCAGTCACATCAGGCCATTTTAAACCGAGGAGGGACTGAATTGACAGGTGTGGCCGTCCTGTTTTATAGGCACCTGATGCCTGACGCGTTCAGGGAATTTAATTCTGAGTTATGGTGGGGTCAGGATCACATACAAGGCAGGACATAACCCTGAACAGAATTTCAACTTGGGATTAATAAAGTATCTATCTATCTATCTATCTATCTATCTATCTATCTATCTATAGTGCCTTTCACTCTATCTATCTATCTATCTATCTATCTATCTATCTATCTATCTATCTATCTATCTATCTATCTATCTATCTATCTATCTATCTATCTATCTATCTATCTATCTAACAGAAGCTCCATCTCTTACTCGGTCCACTCATCAGACCCACCAATCCAACATGCATGTCTGTATGATGTGAGTAGGTGCAGAAAACAAAGGCCCAAAATTAGCCCCAAACTCCAAGACTCTGCCTTTGGGGGTCCCTCATGCCACCTGCTCCTCACCCTTGAGGTCTCCAACTCACTCAGCTGCTTTTATCTTAACGCCTGTCAAAGAGGCACCAGCCAAGGAACTGCACTGTACGAGTTCTAATACAGTGGGTACTGGTCTGCTCATTATGAAAGGCACTATATGAAACATGGAAGGATGGATGGAACAAAGGATGGATTGAAGAATGAAGAATAGAATGAAGGAGAAACAGTTTAATGAACAGAATGAAGGGGAGGTAGACAGACGAACGGATGGCTAGATGCTTTAATGAAAAGATGGATGGATGGATGGATGGATGGAAAAATACTTGGATGGAAAAATGGGTGGAAAGTTGTATGGATGGAATGAAGGATGGATTGATGAGTGAAGAATAAAATGACGGAGATACAGTTTAATGAACAGAATGAAGGAGAGGTAGATGGATGGATAGATAGATGCTTTGATGGAAAGATGGATGGATGGATGGATGGATGGAAATAGGCTTGGATAGAAAGATGGATGGATGGATGGAATGATGCTTGGATGGAAAGTTAGAAAGATAAAATGAAGGATGGATTGAAGAATGAAGAATAAAATGAAAGAGATACAGTTTAATGAACAGAATGAAGGAAAGGTAGATGGATGGATAGATAGATGCTTTGATGGAAAGATGGATGGATGGATGGATGGATGCTTGGATGGAATGAAGGATGGATTGAAGTGTGAAGAATGAAATGAAGGAGATACTGTTTAATGAGCAGAATGAATGAGTGGTAGATGGATGAACAGATGGATAGAAGCTTTGATGAAAAGATGGATGGATGGATGGAAAAATACTTGGATGGAAAAATGGGTGGAAAGTTGTATGGATGGAATGAAGGATGGATTGATGAGTGAAGAATAAAATGACGGGATACAGTTTAATGAACAGAATGAAGGAGAGGTAGATGGATGGATAGATGGATGGACGGATAGATGGAAAAAATGACTGATTAATAAACTGATGGATGGAGTAATTAGTGAATATAACAGTGGCAAATGGATGGAATGAAGGACTGTTGGGTGGGTAGAGTGAGGAATGGAGGGATGGTTAAATCAATTAGATAATGGGTGGAAGATGGATGAATGGATGGAATGAAGAGCTGATGGAAGGAATGCAATTAAGGATAATTGGATAGAGTGAAATGATGGATGTATGGATGGTTAGATGGGTTGAAAGAATGGACAGATGGAATGAAAGAAAATAAATTGAATGATTTAATGACTAGTTGGTGGATGGGTGGATGGAATAATTAGTGGCCAAACAGAAAAAAGTACAAATAGGTGGAATGAAGAACTGATGAAGAGGCAAAGTGAAACATGGAGGGATGGACGCATGTATCAAACAAAGGATGGATGGATGGACTAGTGGCAGAATAGAATGAAGGACAAATTGTTTGAGTGAAATATAGTGGGAAAGTTGAACAAATAGAATGAAGGAGTGAATGATGGAAGTATTGATGGATAAAATAAAGAATGGATGGAAAAATGGAAGGATGAATTAAAAGATCAATGGGTTAATGAAGTAAAGGGGATGGATGGAAGAAGAGAATGAAGGACTGATGGATTTGGAAGGGTGGATAGATAGATAGAATGAAGGATGAGTGGGCTAAGGGAAGAAAGGATGGATGGATGGATGGATGGATGAAAATTGAAGAAAGGAGGGATGGATGGATGGATGTATAGATGGATGGAATAATAACGTAAGGATGGAAGGATGGAAGAACACATAGATAGATAGATAGATAGATAGATAGATAGATAGATAGATAGATAGGAAAGGCACCATATGATAGATAGATAGATAGATAGATAGATAGATAGATAGATAGACAGATAGATAGATAGATAGATAGATAGATAGATAGATAGATAGATAGATACTCCTATTTGGGGAATGCTGTTTTCAGAATGGTGTGTCTCATCGAGTTCCTCGTGACATTGGTGTAAAGCCCCACTGTGTGTCCCGGAGTTTTACAAATTAACTTTCTGAGAGTTTCTAGGGGCAAAATCCCCAATGTGTGTGAATGGAGCCATGACAGCAGTGCACAACTTGTGTATGAAGTGTAATTTTTTAAAGGGACAAACAGGGTCACTATTACAAGATCAGCCCAGTAAGATGGAGAGGTGGGCATGGTGGGTTGTTAAGACCAGTGGCTGCCCTGCTCTTTCAGGTACTTTAAATTCTGTTATATGAAAAGAAAAGAAGAAAAATTAGCTGTGGATGTCAATGTCGGTAAAGGGAAATTGAATTTCCTCAAATCCAAGTTGGTGCCATTAAATTAAAAAATAGACAGACATAGGGGTTGCCAGAGAAGAGTATTTGTGTATCTGAAGATCTGCTATAAATTAAACCAGTAGGGGGCATTGTAAGAGCAGTTTGTTGGGAAAAAAAGTGAGCGAAAGAAGGAGACCCTGAGCACATAGTGCCGATTCTGTTAAAGCAGACACTTTTTTTAAAAGTGGTCTATAGGTGCCCCTTTTGCTTTACACACACCAACCTCAGTGTCCCTGCCAGCTCAGGCCCCCAGTGAGCTCCCCAGTATGGATGTCTTGCACTGTCTAGATATTTTCCTTTGTGTGTCTGTTAGTTGTGATGCTCTGGCTGCTTTGACATAATTACAGCATGGATGTTATTTTAAATCGCGTCTCAGTGAAAGGCAGCATGATGCAGCGGCAAATGGAGGGTCTGATTAGGGAGCCGCGGGTCAAGTTTATTTGACAAGAGACAATGGCAGCTCATCACCATTGTTTTCCTTACCCCTGGTGTAGAGCTATAAAGAAGAGCCGGGAAAGTTGGTTGTCACTTATGGTGGCCTGGGAAATAAGGGAGTGGGAGAGACTGGGTAGGGGCTGGGGGTTGGCACCTTATCAAGAAAAGAACAGGAGGGCCAAGGTGCCCCTGACATGAGGGTCTAAGAGGCAGATGTTGTGTTTACTGAAGAGAAAAAAAATATGAGAAACACTCGAGCTGAGAATCGGAGACAAGGGGCACCACAAACGTCACCATCTGGGTGAGAAGCAACCAGACTGGTGCCATCTTGTATGGCAAAAAGAGTGATAAACTGACTGGGATCATTCAGAATCATGTGAATCATGCATGTGAACTGAATTTGAGTCCGACTGGCATGACATGGCAACACAGTCCAAGGGGTCAGCCTTTAATTTGAACATCTGTGTGTAATGCAGGGGATCTGAGGGGTCAGCTTTATACGTGCTCTCTCTCTCTCTACATATATATATATATATATATATAGTGGCAGGACGCCCCTTTGACACTGGATCAGGGGGAACACCCTACGTTCCCCGGAACACTTGGTGGCAGACCCCCTGGGTTGCATCGGGGCCACAATGGTGGAACACTGGCGCTCATGCTATAGAAGGAGCCTGCAGCCATTACTCTAGACCCCAGAGTCGGGAGGAGGAGGACGGAGCTGCCTGGGAGGAGTAGTGGGTGAAGAAGAGTGTGGTTTGGGGTGATTTATTTTGCGTGCCCTACAGCTAAAGAAAAATGAAAACCCTTTTTCATTTATTTGTACACTTGCCTCCATTGTCAGTCTGTGTCGGGTCGACACCTATATAGCGCCTTGCCACTATATATATATATATATATATAATATATTATATATATTATATACATTATAAAAGAAAATCTTCAAACAAGACTTTTTACCAAGAGATTTTTTCAAGTCACACGCCCGCAGTCCTCCCACCTCTCATTGGCGTGAATGCTTTTGTCAGACGCAGTTCCTGCACTCTCAGCTCTTGTACATTTTTATGTTTTCCTCACTTTAAGTTCCCAATAAAAGAAGTCTCTTTATGTCCAAATGTTATTGATGAATTTAATCACGAAGGGTTATCAACAAAAGAAATAAGTACATGGGTAATCCAATCATTGAGAAACGATGAAGACAAATAAATGAACATGAAAACTGCTGATCGGTTACATGGCAGATTGGTTAAATGCATATCAATAGACTATGCTGTCGAACAATTCTGACATGAACAATTTTAACAGGTGACAAGAAAGGTAATGTGGCACATCTTCAGCAGATAACATTAGATACCAAAGGACATCTTGATATGCCATTTGTATTAAAATGTTTACAATTTCCCATTAGAATAACTTTTGCTATGACAATTAACAAATCACAGGGACAAACATTGAAAAAGTCCATTTATTTATTAGAGAGAAAGAAACGAAATTCACTCACAGGCAATTATACGTTGCGTTGTCATGATGAAAGTCCAAACACAGAATCAAAATTCAATGCACTATCGACAAAACATTAATTTAAAATATTGTTTTTACTAAAGTTTTACAGTAAAAGTGTAAGTTTAAAAAGTATTTGCGTGTTAATTTCAAAGCCAAAAAGAACGAAAACGTACAACGCAACGAATAACTCTAACGCAACATGAAACATAATTTACTTTAAATTTATTATGTTTTTCTATTATTTACTATGGTTAAGTACTCGCTGTAATGTAAAATAATTCTATTATGCATATGTAACAATTCCCATGAAAATAACAATCTGTTTAAATTGTACATCCACTTACTCATATGTGAGCGACAGAGCTTTGAAGTGGCTGGCACATAGCGCCCGCCTGGGAGTTGGCGAGTGAAGTGAGCAGGGGGCACAGCCCAATAGTATATATGTATGTATGATGCACAGATATAACATAAGAAAGGCACTATATAATAGATAGATAGATAGATAGATAGATAGATAGATAGATAGATAGATAGATAGATAGATAGATAGATAGATATGGAAGGCACTATATGATAGATAGATAGATAAATAGATAGATAGATAGATAGATAGATAGATAGATAGATAGATAGATAGATAGATAGATAGATAGATGTGAAAGGCACTATATGATAGATAGATAGATAGATAGATAGATAGATAGATAGATAGATAGATAGATAGATAGATAGATAGATGTGAAAGGCACTATATAACTGATAGATAGATGCGAGAGGCACTATATCATAGAAAAGATACAGTAGATGGATACAGACAGACATGTTTAGTTTATCTCATAGAGATACAGAGCGGTAGATGTGAAAGGCACCTGTTGGATAAAGTGGATGGCGTAAAAATGAGGAGGGCATCAGTCAGTGAGGACACTGTGGTGGGCATTTGGTAGATCTCTGATTTTAGGATATCCAGTGAGGAGCAAGATGGCCTCTTGAGGAGAAACAGAGAAAACAGAAAATGAATAGAATGACAGGCTGACGCAAAGATATAGTGAACTATGGAGGGATGGCTGAATGGATCAAATGATGAGTGGATTGATGGATGGAGAATTGCCTGAGTGAAATAGAGATGGATAGTTGGATGAATAGAATGATGGAGTAGTTGATGAATGGATGGATGGACTAATTACAAAAGTACGGATAGATGGGTGGTAAAATAGAATGAAGAAGTGAGAGATGGTGGATGGATGGATGGATGGACGGGCTACAGAATAAATGGATTGAATAAAGTAAAAAGAGATGGATTGGATAGTTAAAATAAAAGACGAATGGATGGATGGATGGATGGATAAATGCATAGAAAGAAGTGACGATGGATGGAATGGAGGGCTGATACATAAATAACAGAAAACATAACAACTGAATTAAAAAGAAATGGTATTTTACCAGAAAAAATAAATCAGAAACTCATACGCATAAAACATGTACATCAGAATGTGACCTCCCATAAAAGGGCTGCACACAAACACACAGATCACTGACACACATCTTTATGACATGGCGTCTCCTCAGAGGGCTTTGACTGTGACCCCCTGACCTAAAGGGTCAAACTCAAATCTCTCAGCTCATTCAGTATCAGTGGAGTCTTTTAATGAGAAGAAGCAAGAAAAAAAAAACATCAAAAGTTTTAACTTTTAGAGAGAGCCTTGTTAAAACATGCAAAAATATACAATGTGATGAAGACACAAAAAAGAGAAAGATGCTATAAAACAAAGATACACCAAGGCAAAAGATAAGATACCATTAAAATACACTACACATCAGATAGAGAGATATGACAGAAGGACGGTACAGTATGACAGGTACAGCAGAGAGAGAAGTAAATGTGACAAGCTGTGTCATGGATAGAGAGAAACACAGAGAGGTAGACATGAAAGGCACTATATAAGTGGGATATACAGTAGAACAATACTGTATAAGGAGGAAGATAAATAGAACAGACACTATATATCAAAGACAGAGACGTAACATATGAAAGGTGCTATATAATAGATAGATAGATAGATAGATAGATAGATAGATAGATAGATAGATAGATAGATAGATAGATAGATAGATGAAAGGCACTATACCAAGGATGTGACTAGGACTATATGATGAGTGCATGAATATGGACTTCTCTATCACTTTGTGACACACGTCCAGTGTTCTCTCTATTTACAGTATGTATCAGATGAGAGTCCTATGCGAGAGACCATTAGGTTAACTGTTACTCCAGAACTGATTCTGTTGCAGTTCCTCCCATTGCTCTTTCTAAGCACAGTCATCATCCTGTCCCAACTGACCCTCAGCCTTGCCCATCCCCTGTCCCCCAACTCCCTAATTACTTAATAAGCTCTCTGCTTCTAATGTTTGCTTTTTTTTTTTTTTAACAGGATAAGCAGTTTGTGACGATGGGCTAGAGATGCGAGTTTGGTGGGGGGTGTATTAGGGTCATGTGTCACTGAGCCTAAGGCACCTTAAAGATTAAATCTTTTAGTGTCACACAAGTTCCCTGTTTCAGGTTTTCAACGTTGAATTTGTTCAATTGGGCGGCGATGCAGAAACTTAAATGCATGCAGCTGCCGGTAGGATTAATTGACGTAATGGGCAGCATAATGGGCCAGAAAGCACGCTAATGATTGGCTCTTTGGAATGCTTTGATCTTATCAAAACAGCAAAATAACATTCTAATGGCTTTGTGAGACGTTTAAAAAAGTAATTAAGAAGCTCATAGGCAGAGCCTTTCATGTGCTTGGTAATTACCAGGCACAAAATGTTTTGGTTAGAAGTTTTATTATCCTCATTCTAATGTTTTTTCACTTTGCTTTTATGACAGCAATGGAAGGGGCATAAACAAATGATAGAATCAAGATAATGAATGTTCAGATCTATCTATCTATTATATAGTGCCTATCTATCTATCTATCTATCTATCTATCTATCTATCTATCTATCTATCTATCTATCTATCTATCTATCTATTATATAGTGCCTTCTATCTATCTATCTATCTATCTATCTATCTATCTATCTATCTATCTATCTATCTATCTAATAGTGCCTTCTATCTATCTATCTATCTATCTATCTATCTATCTATCTATCTATTATATAGTGCCTTTCACATCTGTCTATCTATCTAATATGGCCACCAGGCCGGTATGGACATCCTGACATCTGAATGGTACACTTGTCCATCTAATATTTTCATCTTCCACACAATGCTTCTGACTCTAAGGAGGAACATTGAACTTCTCATCATGGGATGTACTTCTAACCCTTACACTCTTCCTTTTACATGACCTTCTAGCCAAGTATGGGAATACTCATACCCTTCTCCCCAGCAGGGATGACACCCCATCCGAGAGAAGTAGAATTAATAAATACTCAATAAATGATGTAATTAATAAATTAATTGGGGTGGCACAGTAGGTAGCGCTGCTGCCTCTCAGTTAGAAGACCCGTCTGGATTTGCTTCTCAGGTCCTCCCTGTGTGGAGTTTGCATGTTCTCCCCGTGTCTGCGTGGGTTTCCTCAGGGTGCTCCGGTTTCCTCTCACAGTCCTAAGACATGCAGTTTAAGTGAATTGGCGATTCTAAATTGTCCCGAGTGTGTGCTTGGTGTGTGTGTGTGCCCTGTGGTGGGCTGGCACCCTGCCCGGGGTTTGTTTCCTGCCTTGCACCCTATGTTGGCTGGGATTGCCTCCAGCAGATCCCCGTGACCCTGTAGTTAGGATATAGTGGGTTGGATAACGGATGGATGGATAAATGAATTACATTGGTGCAAATTGGTTGCTTCTCCTTTAATGTGACTTCTGATCCTTCTCCAGAATGCTGGCTACCTGACATGCAGACACTAAAAATTACTTCTTTTTTCATCCATCCATTTCCTAACCCGCTGAATCCGAATACAGGGTCACGGGGGTCTGCTGGAGCCAATCCCAGCCAACACAGGGCACAAGGCAGGAACCAATCCCGGACAGGGTGCCAGCCCACCGCAGGACACACACACACACACCAAGCACACACCAGGGCCAATTTGAATCGCCAATCCACCTAACCTGCATGTCTTTGGATTGTGGGAGGAAACTGGAGCGCCCGGAGGAAACTCACGCAGACACGGGGAGAACATGCAAACTGCACGCAGGGAGGACCCGGGAAGTGAACCCAGGTCTCCTAACTGCGAGGCAGCAGCGCTACCACTGCGCCACCGTGCCGCCCCTACTTCTTTTTTTCTCCAGTTTAATTTTCCAGAAACTCTTTAGATCAATAATCTAATGTCATGTTCTTTTCTTCTTTTCATCACTTTATTAAATATTAACATGGAAGTCCTCAGATAGATAGATAGATAGATTGATAGATAGATAGATAGATAGATAGATAGTTTATTTGTCCTAACTGGGAAATTCATCTTTTTTTACAGGAGTCCAAGAACTATTTTAAGAAACAACATCCTATCTGAGTGTGAGCTGAGCAAACATTCTTGTGATTTGCATTTGAAAGTCTCAGCCTCTGGTGGCCGCAGTTTGTTTTAATTTACCGTTCCATTCATTCACTTACTATTTAATTCTTTTCAAGGCTGGATTTTGTAACAATGGAAGTGGATACCAGTCGTTCACAGTGTGCCAGTCCATCACAGGGCACACTTTTACATTCTTCTCAGACCAGGTCAGAGTTGCTGACTAATGTGATGCATACACTTTTGTTGTGGAGTTTGAGGTGATGATTACAAAGCTGCCTTGTTAAGGCCCATGATTTGAACCCAATATACCATCATGGCCCTCTTAAAAATCCATATTTATTTTTTAATATATATTCTCTTTAGTTTTATTTTGTAGGAGTTTCTTCATCTGAGCACACATTATAACTGTTTGACTAGCGTGAGCCCCAATGGCTAATGCATCAGGTTTCAGTTTCACCTCACCACTGACTGAATGGTTGAACAGCCATTGCTCACAATGAAGAAGTGTGGAAGGCACCTCTAAAGTGCTTCAGGCTGTACTTCTTTGTAATCAATCAGAGAAAATCAACTTGTATTTGTCTGACACCTCGAGTGGACCAGTAGGTGTCACTCTTCTCACTTGATAAGCTAAAACCAGTTCAAAGCCTGAGGGCATGATGAGCTGAAGGGCATAAAAACCAAGGGGCGAAATGTGCAGCATGGCATTAAACACGTGACAAGGATTTGGGCCTGGGCGTCTCTGAAAGTGAAGCACTTTATGATGGGCAAACAGGGATGGAACATTATAATAAATGATGTAAAAACACAATTCAAATACAACAGATTGTAGAAAGGCACTATAAAATAGATAAGAAAGGCACACTGCGATAGATAAATATATAGAAGGCATTGCATAATATATGGAAAAGGAAAGGAAAATTATGGCAGAGGCACTATATAACTATAAAATAGACAAATTACGGCATTCTGAAATAGACAGATAGATAAGAATAGACCATTATGATAGACAGATGGGAAAAAAACATTATAATAGATGAGTTAAAGGCACTATATAACTATATTAAAGATACTGTGTATCAAAAGCACTCAAGCACATTATGATAGATAGATAGATAGATAGATAGATAGATAGATAGATAGATAGATAGATAGATAGATAGATATGAAAGGCACTATATAATAGATAGATAGATAAATAGATAGATAGATATGAAAGGCACTATATGATTAGGAGTTGCTTTATGAAAGGTCCTGACCATTGGAAGGCGAATGGGGTGTGGAGTGGGATGATCAAATTTTCCAGTGCCATTTGAACAGTCCCGTGCTGCTAGGCATTCATTGAGGCTAAATCCTCACAAACATCAGGGCACTTCTCCTGAAGTCTCACGTAACTCTGGGGTCGCAAGGTGGGGCGCAGCAGGCCGAGGGTCATTTGGTTGCGAACGTAATTTGTCCAAGTTGCCCCTGATGAGCTTGAACTTTCCCTTCCCCTGACACGATTATGTCTGCCCACACATGAACCCCCCGAGCTGTCTCATAGGTGCGCTTTCTAAATCTTTAAACCTCTTAGCCCTTCAGGATTTAAGATCTGGGTAAAGCTAATCAAGTGGATTAAAGGGAATTTCCAAAGGCCCCTCATGTGTGACTTGTAGACTTGACCTCAGCTCCGCGCAGCACTTCCTTGCTGGTGTGTAATTAGAATCTGCTAGGGGAGGCCTGATGAAATCAGAGAAGCGGAAAGTGGACATGGCAGCAGTTGTCGGTATTTAATATCCCACAGGTGCTCAACCTGACATATGAAGTCTGATGCTTCATTAGAGTCGCTTAGATTCAGACCGAGGGTTTGTTGAATGCTGTGCCACAGCCACACCAGGGTGGTATTGTGCTTGTTGTAGAGTCACCTGCACGTCTCAGAGGCCAAGGCAGCAGACTGTCCAACCCTTACACTCTGTACCTGCTGAAATTCTGCAGAGTGAAAAGCAAAAAACATTTGTTTCAGTTTATAAGAAAACACGCTCTCTGGGAGTCGTACCTTTCACTCCGTTATGAGTCGTGCTACTTCAGGATCTCACCACATGGAGACGGACTTCTGTTCAGTTTTCTGCAGTAGTGGTGCTTGGCTATTGTTTGCCAATGTTAGGCCATTGTTTTATATCCAGGTTGCACGTTTTGTGACTGTGGTGACAGCAGGTGGCTCTCCATGAACCTGTGATGTCTGGATTACAAGCTAACTCTGTCCATACACAGTGCAAAATGTGCAACTTGTAATGGACAGTGGTGTGATTCCACCGCAAAACACTCGGCGTAGTCGGCAGGATTTGAACTGCAGTAACTGCCGGTGGTCAACCATGAATCCATGACATCTGGAGTATAAGAGACCACAGACGCAGTCACTTCTACACTGTGAGCAATAAGAGAAGTCATGTTTTGGCCAGGGTTCCCTCCCTCTAATTCAGGGGTCTCCAACCTTGTTTCCCCCTGAGAGCTACTTCTCCGAAATGAAAATGGCTGAGAGCTACTCGTGTTTTCTAACGTTTATTCTCATGGCTTATTTCAGTGGTTCTCAAACTGTGGGGCACGCCCCCCTGCGGTGGTGCTAAGGCTGTACAAGGGGGGCATTGAATAAATGAACAAGACATCAAAATTAATTTTTTACATTTTTATTTCAAATTTAAATTTGCAAGCATATAATCACAATGAATGCATTATAACTAAAATTAAAATAAAACATTTCTAAGGCTTAGATCTAATGACTAATATGTGCCTGCTTTAAAGAAAACAGCCTGTCCAGGTTTGGTTTGATATTCGAGATTCGAGAGACACTCTGAGCTGCTTTTCTATTTGAAGTTTGTTTCTATGATGAGTGGCGCCTCTTCCGCTGCTAAGTTTGAGACGTATCGATATCTGTCGCAAACATTCGGGTAACAGCAGATCAGGTGATAATGCGGCGCGACTGCACCACACTGGCAGCAAAGCTAATATTTCCAAATTGAGTTCAATAATTTACTGTGTATTGGGTTATTTTCATGATACAACTAACAGCGGTATAATATTTGTTGTACGAAAATATGTTCGTCTCGCGCAGATGGACTTCGTCGGTGTCCTCGTTTACAAGATTTTTAAAAATTAAAACATATTTAATCGTTTCTTTACATAAAAAAATAACTAAATAAGAATAAATTATTTATTCTTTGTTTTTAGGATTAGAATTACTACCAAAAATCACACAAGGCATTTTAACAGTTATTAAAGCACTTTAAAAAAAATAAATTGCAAATATTTCATCGAAGTTAGCCGAACACATGCAAATCTTATGGAACTAAAAATTATAGGATACAGCGACACCGCACAAGTATCAGACCTTTGTTAGTTGTATCAGGGGTTATTCTCATCTATCTTATATTATGCAGGGGGCGCAGAATTATTCCCGGTAGAAAAAGGGGAGTGGGGATGCGAAATACGAAAGTTTGAGAACCGCTGTATTATTTCAACCCAAACAAATTGTTCGTTTGGCCTGAATATTCACAAAAGGTTGGTGTCCACAACTCACATTATGCATTAAAACATCACAGAAATGTTGAGTTCACCTGTAAGTACACTTCTGCATATCTGCATGCATTTTCTAGCGCATTTTCTCACACTATTGAAATAAAACATGAAGGCTGTCAAAACATAACAATGCAATTCCAAATCCACAGATCGGACTTCTTCATTTGTCATTTTGTCACATGTCACTGTGTCACTTTATTCACAGGTCCAGTTGCATGTGTGATGTGTTTTTTAGTTAGTCAGATGACTGGCACTGACTGCAGTGTCTGGTGGAGTGGAGCCCCCTTAGGTTCACTCTCATGGAGTCATTTCAATGTTCATCTGTCAGTCTTGTTCTGAACTTTGATTTCATGACATTCACGTCAGACTCACAGAGGTATGGAGACCCAAACAAAGCAGACATTTTCAGAGCTGCTTGGTGAAGATTCTTATAGTTATCTGGCTCTACTAAGCTCCAGAAATGCTGAGAATGCTGTTGAGACTTTAACTGCACATTATTTTGAAGGTTTACTAGTATATAATATATAAAATCCAATGTCTGTCTGTCTCTCTGTCTGTTTGTCTGTTCGCTTTTCACGAGAGAACTACTTCACGGATTTAGGTCAGGTTTTTTTCTATAATTTTCTTGAACATTCTGGTTGATTTTGCGACTTTTCTCATTTCGCTATGTATCAGAGTTCGCTTGTGGTAACGATTTATTTGTGCGAATCCAAGGAACACGCAGCAGACAGAGGGGAGGGGCCTTCCTCATTCACTTGCCAGTTTCGGGGCGTGTTCCTTAACTCCGCTTAGCTAGCGAACGAGAGAACAATTGAATTCAACTTTGTTTGATATTTAAAATAAAGTGTTACTGAGGTCTTGATGAGTCTGAGTCCGGTGTAAAAGATGTAGCAACAAACAGCATAAAGGTTTGGGGTTTTCCGGCCCCGTATATTGTAGACAATCCACAATAACTAAAAAACAACAGGTCAAAATATAAACAAAACAGTTCATATGCGCGACGCCCTTCAGAGGCGTCGGCGGCCATTTTATAGGGGAGGAGCCGGAAGTGGAGGAATGCTGGGAAGGAACCGTGAGGGAGGTTGGGACTGCTGACGTCAGGAAAGATGGCGGAGGAAGGGTGGAAGTGGACGTACTGCGGGAAGGCTATGATGGCGGAGCGTCTCTTTTCCTGGAAGACAAAGGAGAAAGGTTAGTACCCCGCCGCGCACGCGCGAATAGGAGACTGCGGACGGACCTTAACACGCTTCGGAATACGTTCGCCGGGAGGGAATGGCAGGTTACTAACCTTTCCCCTTTGCTTTCTTGCAGAAACAAAGACGCTCCGCCACCATAAGCCTCATTTTCCCTCAACACATTACTTCCGCCCTTCCTCCGCCATCGTTCCTGACGTCATCAATCCCATCTTCCCTCACGGTTCCTTCCCAGCATTCCTCCACTTCTGGCTCCTCCTACATAAAATGGCCGCCGACGCCATCTTCGGCGTTGCGCATATGAACTGTTTGTTTATATTTTCTGACCGGAATTTTGATTTATTGAATTGTGGATTTGTCTGCAATATACGGGGCCGGAAACCCCAAACCTTTATGCTGTTTCTTATTGAGTCTTTTACAATCGTGATTTTGTGTTAAAAGGATCGTGATAGGATTTTTTGGAAAGATTGCCCACCCCTAATTTGACTAATCAAGTTTTCAAATTTATGTAGGATTCATTAACCCTTTGGCGAGCTGCTTGGAAAGGGGTGGTGAGCTACCGGTAGTTCACGAGCAACAAGTTGGAGACCCCTGCTCTAATTCATGCTTAAATATTTTTTTGTTGTTTATATACATTTTCTGACCGTTGCTTTTGATTTTTTTATTGACGTTGTGTTCATGTGTCATTTATATAACGATGTGCTTTCTATTAATTTTATTATTTTTATCTATTATTTGTTTGTATGTGTGTTCTCTCTTGGCCCTTGTGTTTTGTGGCAGGACCCCCACCCACCCCAACAAGAGATGAGGCGCCATTACCTTACCTCTAAGGAACTGCCCTCCAGCTGTTAAAGACAAGCTGGGGAGATGAATTCCTTGCAGTTCTCTAAACAAACTTTGGTAAACTTTATTGTATTGCCCTTGGATTGAATACATTTATGCTTCTGTCTCTGGTCTTTGAATTTTGGATTTGTGTATTTGGACTTTTGTTGCAGTCGATTGCCTTTTATTCTTTTTCATCATTCTCTTAAATGATCTGATCTTGTGAATAAATCTTCCATTTATGGAGATTCTCTATTGCTCTTCTTTATACAAGCCAGGGGTTTACAGTAATCCCCTCCCTTGTGAGCCATTTTTAATTTTTTTTATGTGTGAAACCAAAGCCTCAATTGGCAAAGTGAACACTGAAGCCAACCAGTGGAGTAGGCACTCAAGTAGCCTGAGGGCGAACCTTTCCCGGTTAGGCTACTGGGAATGCTGACCTGCTTTTTTGACTCCGTTTTGGAGAGTTCGCACCTTTGGACAATCTTTTGTGTTGTGAAGCACAAACAAAAAAAAAATCTCATGCTCTAGTGCATAGGAACTTCCTGTAAGAAGTGCAAGTGGAGAGGTTTCTGGCGATGTCCACTCAGTCCCCACCTTCAGGGCAGTGCCACTAATATCCTACACCTGTCTACATTGCAAATCCTGCCGACTATGCCAAATATGGAAAAATGGAATCACACCATGATTCAACTCAGGTTGCAAATTTTCCACTGTGTAGAGGTAGAGTTCTTTAATTGCTCATGGCATAGAATGAGTAGGGAATCTTAAAATCGCACTAGCAGCACTAGCACATCCATGAATTTCAGCTTCTTTCTGCGTTATTGTGCAAATAGTTGATTCGTTCTTACCAGCCTTACACCCGACTTCTGCTAGCGACATGGCACTTTTCAAAAGATCTAATAATTTTATCGCCTCATCAAATGACAGCACTTTACAATTCCTCTCAAGGCCCATTTATACTCGGCCACAGGCAGCTGCAGACGTGGTCACGTACAGAGGATGTGCACCCTGGTCTCTTTATACCGGTGGTGTCCAACTCTGTTCCTGGACTTCAGGTTTTGATTCTAACCATCTTCGTAATTGGTGACCAGTTTTTGCTGTGGATTAACTTCTTTTGTCTTAGTTTAAATTAACTTGACTCAGACTCCTTAATTCCGGGGTGTCCAACTCCTAGTCCTAGAGGGCCGCAGTGGCTGCAGGTTACCATCTTCTTAATTAGCGACCACTTTTTGGTGTTGATTACTTCTTTTAATTAGCTTGACTCAGGCCCCATCTTTAATTAACAGGCAAACAATAATAATGCTGCAGTGGGCTGGTGCCCTGCCTGGGGGTTTGTTTCCTGCTTTGTGCCCTGTGTTGTCTGGGATTGGCTCCAGCAGACCCCAGTGATCCTGTGTTAGGATATAGCGGGTTGGATGATGGATGGATGAACAATAATAATGAGACACAAAACAGGTCGCCACATGACCAGATCACCTGTGCCCATCACAAAATATCTGAAAATAAAGAAGAGTGAAGGTCTCAGTAAGACTGGCGTTCTTAGAAAAAGCAGAAAAACAACCACAACAAGGCCCTGAATTAAACAATGACTTTAATTAATAGCAAGAATTGGATTCGCATTAAGAGATTGATTGGAGTTTGATGCCCTGATTTAGCTGGTCATCTTTCACAGCTCATTTACTTTTTGCTGCCATTTAATGAAGAAAGAAATCAATTCAGAGGGCTGAATCATTAAAAACAGGGCTATTAAAATGAAGGGAAAAGGAGTTAATTAGCAGCGAAAACTGGTCACTGATTAGGAAAAAGGGTTACAATGAAAAGATGCAGCCAGTGCGGCCCTCCAGGACTGGAGTTGGACACCCCTGGTCTGATACTGTAGTTCAAGCACTCGCTGAGCGACATTGCAAAATGTCACACAGTTGCAGAATCCCCCGCTAACCCAAGGGGATGTTTTTTTTTTATCCTTACTTCAGTATCACACATAATTCCATTTCTGCAGAAACTTTCATTTTTAACCGATGATTCTCAATTATCTGCCAGTCCACCCAGCTTGGTATCATCCTCAAACTTAACCAGCTTGTTACTTATATTCCTATCTAAGTCATTTGTATATGTTAAAAATAGCAGCAGCCCCAACACTGACCCCTCCTGGACACCACTCTTATACCACCACTCTAATATCACCCAATTCTGATGAGGTTCCTCACACCACCA
Organism: Polypterus senegalus; assembly: GCF_016835505.1. NCBI lineage: Eukaryota > Metazoa > Chordata > Cladistia > Polypteriformes > Polypteridae > Polypterus > Polypterus senegalus. The sequence continues at coordinate 299,127,680 of NC_053156.1, forward strand.
TCCTCTGCTTCCTGTGTCTGACCTAATTCTGCACCCATCCGCACACCTCACCCTGAACTCTCACTTCTATTAATTTGATGGCCAACCCTCTCATGTGGCACCTCATCAAATGCTTTGTGAAAGTCGATATAAATCATATCATCTGCTCCACTTTGATCGTACCCTTTTGTTGCTTCCTCATAGAATTGCAGCAGGTTCGTAAAACATGACCTCCTTCATCTGAACTCCCATTGACTGTTCAGTAAAACTCTTCTTATTGCCGTGTGTTTCTCGACCTTTTCCTTAATAATTCCTTTCATTGATTTACCTGTGATGCGCATTAAGCTTACTGTTAAGTGGCTCACATTTTATTTAACACTATAATATTTGCCATTTTCCAGTCCTTCGGAATTTTCCCAGTGCGCAATGACTTTCTAAAGATATATGTCAAGGGTTTATATATATATATTGTGCTCCAGCCCCGGCCGGGACGCCTTGGAGGACCAGAGGAGGGCGTGTGCCTCCTCCAGACCGCGAGGGGGCGTCCGTCCTGGTTAGGTTGGGGGCCTCGGGTAGAGGGCTTGGAAGCCCAGCCCTGTAGGGACCCGTGGCCACCACCAGGCGGCGCCCCGATGCCGGTTTATCCCGTGTGGTCCCGGCCGGGACGCCTTGGAGGACCAGAGGAGGGCATGTGCCTCCTCCAGACCGAGAGGGGGCGTCCGTCCTGGTTATGCAGGAGGCCTCGGGTAGGGGGCTTGAAAGCCCAGCCCTGTAGGGACCCGTGGCCACCACCAGGCGGCGCCCCAGTGCCTTATTATCCCGGGAGCCCGGCACTTCCTGGGGGGAAGACGACAGGGGACACCCGGACGGCTTCCGGGTATGCAGCCGGCACTTCTGCCACACTGGGGTGTGGCTAGGACTGATTGCCGGGAAGCAGCTGTAGCCCATCCGGGTTCCTATAAAGGGGGCCACCTCCCTCCAGTCATTGGTGGATGTCGGGAGGTAGCAAGACAGAGCTGGGGAGAGGACTGAAGGCGGCCAGAAGAAAGGCACAGAGACTGTGAGCCGTGAACTTTGGGGGAATCGGTGCAAGAGGCACTGAGGCTGAGTGCACGTAATTATTGTATATAGTGTGAATGAAAAGTGTGTTGGGTGAACTTACGATGTCCGTCTGTCTGTGTCTGGGCCAGCGTTTACAATATATATATTGTATAATATATTTATATATATATATATGTAATCACTAATCCCTTAAATAATATAAGATTAAATGTTATCTGGCCCTGGATGTCATGGCCGGCCTGTACACTGGTACTGTGAGTGCTGTGCAGAGTGGAGGCAGAACCTCTGTGTTTTTCCCAGTTGATTCTGAAGTTTGTCACTGGTCTATTCTGGTCCTACTCTGTTCAATGCTTGTATGGACTGGGTTTCGGCAAGGTCGAGGGGTCCAGCAGCTGTGGGGCATCAGTTGGTGAAGAAAGATTCACAGATCTTGACTTTGCTGACGATGCTGTGATCTTCATGGAGTCAATGGAGGCTCTGATCGGGGCGCTCGAGAGACTGAGCGAGGAGTCTGAGCGTCTGGGCTTGCGAGTGTCCTGGATAAGAACCGACATCCGGGCCTTTAATGACCTCTTGGGCACGGCCATCAGCAGTGTGTCTGTCTGCGGAGAGAGTGTCGACCTTGTTGAGAGGTTTACTTACCTCATCAGTGACATTCATGTCTCTGGTGACTCTTTCTGTGAAGTCAGTAGACAGATTGGGAGAGCATGGGGGGGGACATGAGGTCGGTGGAAAGGGATGTGTGGCGCTCCCGATATCTATGCAAAAGGACGAAGGTCCAAGTCTTTAGAATCCTGGTGCTTCCTGTCTTGCTATATGGTTGCAAGACATGGCCGCTATCCAGTGACCAGAGGCGAAGACTGGACTCCTTTGGTATTGTGTCTCTCTGGAAAATCCTTGGGTACCATTGGTTTGACTTTGTGTTGCTCATGGAGTCCTGAATGAGGCACATGACCTGCATTGTGAGGGAGGGTCAGTTATGGCACTACAGCCATGTGGCGCGTTTCCCCGAGGGTGATCCAGCTCGTAAGATCCTCATTGTTGGGGACCTAAGTGGCTGGACCACTGATGTAACACCTGGCTGCGGCAGATAGAGGGTTATTTCTGGATGGTGGGAATGGACCGCGTGTCTGCCTGGGAGGTTGCCAACTGGGGTGACGATTTGTTTTGTCGTGTGGTGCGTGTGACAATGCGCTGTACTGGTGATTTGTTTGATTTCAGCTTTTTTAATCTGAGCAACTCTTCTCCCTTCTACAATTTCCAAATCCCTCACTACCTCCTTAGTAGTCCCTGTTACTGCTGGGAAGTCATCCACTTTCTCATTTGTGAAGACCTCAGGAAAATGCAAGCTGTCGCTATCTCACTGTCTAATTTCCCAACACTCTGACTTGAATGTTACTGGTAGGACATTCAGTTTTCTCATTTTCCATTAAGGTTATAAAGGCCCGGTTTACTGGAATGTTCCTGGAAGAAGTTTCATTTAATTTGTCCAATTATTTTTAATTTGGTTCATGTGGCTGAAATGGTAGTAATAAATATTTTGTCACAGTTACATTTTTCAAACTTCCCCTGGCCCTTTCGGTGCATGACTGCAGTTGATTTGGGATTTTTCTACCCCTGGGAATACAATGATGACATTGCTTTTAATTTTAGATGTTTGCTTTTTTGTAGCGGAGTATATTAAATATTTTTGCTGCCATTTTGAGCATCGTTACTAGCTGCATGTCCTTTGAGATTATGATCTGTCAAACACAATGTGACTGGAGGATAGTTCACCATAGGATCATATCCGTGTCCGAGTTTGGAATCTAAATAATAAAAACAAATCCTTACTTTTCATTTGGTTGACAATCTGCTGGCTAAGACCTTTGCTTTGATATGTTCGGCTCGGATTCTCATCTTGTATTTGTAGTTTTTGATCTCCGGGTGTTTCTGTGAGGAATATTGTTTTCTCATTTTCCATGGTTCAATTAGCCAATCTGAACTAAAAGAAGAGGGGAGTTTAATCTTCTAGCGTCCCATTATACTCAACGTGCCAGATGTGGCTGAAATGTTTTATGTAGAAATTGTTGTTTTATCGTTTCCTGCTATAAGTGAAGTGGCTTTTCTGCTGGAATATTTTTAGGCGGAATTTTATTTTCTCATTTTTGTTTATGGTTGAGTTGTCCAGTCAAGTGGGAATATTTCTAGAAAGATTTCCATTAAAGTTAATATGACTGATCTGACTGGAACGCTACTGGAAGTCATTTTTGTTTTCTTGTTTTTCTCATTTCCCATTATACTCTGTTTTAGGTATCCAGTCTAGATAGAAAGCTATTGGAAGAAATGTTTGTTGTCTTGTATGGCTAAGACTTCTGGGAATTATTTGGTTTGGTCATTTTCCTTTTTATTTCCATTGGCCAGTGTAGCCGGAATGTTTCTGTGAAGGTTTTCTTGTTTCTCATTTACTTTAATTCAGTTACTTAATCTAATTTAGTCGTCCAATCTGGCTAAAACCTTCTTGACCGAATTTTCATATTCTTGCTTTCCATTAAAGTTAATATGACTGATCTGACTGGAACGCTACTGGAAGTCATTTTTGTTTTCTTGTTTCCTGCTATGACTGGAATATGGCTAGGAGGAGTTTTGTTTTGTCATTTTCATTTATAGTTCTGTTGCCAATCAACCTGGAATGTTTCTAGGAAGATTTTTTTTTTCTCATTTCCCATTATACTCTATTTTAGTTATCCAATCTGAGTAGAATGCTCTGGTCATTTGGGATGAAACAGTGCTAGGAATATTTTTATTTTCCATTTTCCTTTATAGTTACAATGACCAGTCTAGCTGGAATGTTTCTGTAAAGATTTCCTTTTCTTGTATCCCATTATCATCTAGTTTAGTTGTTCAATCTGGCTGGAATGTTCCTGGGAGGAATTTCATTTTTTCGTTTCTCATTATATTTAATGTGGCAGATCTGGTTGGAATGATACTGGAAGTCATTTTATGTTCCCTTGTTTCCTGGTCAGTTAGGCCAGAATATTCAAAGGAGAATTTTCATTTTCTCACTTTCCATTATAGTCTTGTGGGAATGTTTCCTGTTAGAATTAGAATTAGAATTAGAACAATCTAGACGAGAACAGGCCATTCAGCCCAACAAAGCTCGCCAGTCCTATCCACTTGCTTCCTCCAAGAAAACATCAAGTCGAGTTTTGAAAGTCCCTAACGTCTTACTGTCTACCACACTACTTGGTAGCTTATTCCAAGTGTCTATCGTTCTTTGTGTAAAGAAAAACTTCCTAATGTTTGTGCGAAATTTACCCCTAACAAGTTTCCAACTGTGTCCCCGTGTTCTTGATGAGCTCATTTTAAAATACAAGTCTCGATCCATTGGACTAATTTCCTTCATAATTTTAAACACTTCAATCAGGTCACCTCTTAATCTTCTTTTGCTTAAACTGTAAAGGCTCAGCTCTTTTAATCTTTCCTCATAATTCAACCCCTGTAGACCTGGAATCAGCCTAGTCGCTCTTCTCTGGACCTTTTCTAGTGCTGCTATGTCCTTTTTGTAGCCTGGAGATTAAAACTGCACTCAGGACTCCAGATGAGGCCTCACCAGTGCATTATAAAGGTTGAGCAGAACCTCCATGGACTTGTACTCCACAGATCAAGGCGCTATATAACCTGACATTCTGTTAGCCTTCTTAATGGCTTCTGAACACTGTTTGGAAGTTGATAGCTTGGAGTCCACTATGACTCCTAAATCCTTCTCATAAGGTGTACTCTCGATTTTCCGACCGCCCATTGTGTATTCAAACCTAATATTTTTACTTCCTATGTGTAATACTTTACATTTTCTGACATTAAATTTCATCTGCCACAAATCTGCCCAAGCCTGTATGCTATCCAAGTCCTTCTGTGATGATATAACGGATTCCAAATTATCTGCTAATCCACCTATCTTGGTATCATCTGCAAACTTAACCAGCTTGTTACTTATATTCCTATCTAAATCATTTATATATATTAAAAATAGCAGCGGCCCTAGCACTGACCCCTGTGGAACACCACTCTTAACATCGGCCAGTTCTGATGAGGTTCCTCACACCATCACCCTCTGCTTCCTGTGTCTGAGCCAATTCTGCACCCATCTAAAAACATCACCCTGAACTCCCACTTCTTTTAACTTGATGCCCAACCTCTCATGTGGCACCTTATCAAATGCTTTCTGAAAGTCCAGATAAATAATATCATAAGCTCCACTTTGATCGTATCCTTTTGTTGCCTCCTCATAGAATTCCAGCATGTTAGTAAAACACGACCTCCCTCTTCTGAACCCATGCTGACTGTTCAGAATAACTCCTGTCCTTGTCATGTGTTGCTCAATCTTATCCTTAATAATTCCTTCCATTAATTTTCCTGTGATGCTTGTTAAGCTTACTGGCCTATAGTTGCTTGGATCTGCCCTGTTCTTTCTTGTTTCCCTTTATACTCTAATTTAGTTATCCAATCCACTGCAGTCCAGGTGCGAGTGAGACAGTCTGAAGCCTCGGACAGATTCAGCAACCAGAGACATTCTGAGGCCCATAAGCTGACGCCCCTGTAAGCAGCATCCCCTTTTGACTCCACCCACTTTTCAGGAACCACTCCCCTCTTTCTGGAAAGATTTGAATTTTCTCTCATTTCCATTGTACTCCAGTTTAGTTATCCAAACTGGCTAAAATGTTCCAGGAAAGAATTTCTTTTTCTCCTTAGTTTTAATGTGGCCGATATGGCTGTAGTGATACTGGAGTTCATTTTTTTTTCCTTGTTTCCTGTTATGACTGAGATGGTCAGTTAGGCCAGAATATTCAAAGGAGGAATTTCATTTTCTTCTTTTCCATTATAGTTGAAGTCACCAGTCTTGTTGGAATGCTTGTGCAAAGATTTGATTTTTCTCGTGTTTCCATTGTACTGGAGTTTCTTTTTCTCATTTCTCATTATATTTAATGTGACCGATTTGGCTGGAATGATACTGGAGTTGATTTTAGTTTCTTTATTTCCTGTTGTGGCTGAGATAGTCAATCTGGCTGAAATACTTCTATGAATAGTTTTTATGTCATTTTTGCTTATAGTTCTTTTGGCTTGTGTACCTGGAATATTTCTGTAGATTTCCTTTTATTGTTTCCCAATAAAACTTCTCTAGCGCCTTCAACACCATCCAACCTGTGCTCCTTAGGGTCAAGCTGACCGAGATGGGAGTAGACTCACACCTGGTGCCATGGATCGTGGACTATCTTACAGACGGACCTCAGTATGTGCGTCTCGGGAACTACAGGGCTGACATTGTGGTCAGCTGCACAGGAGCGCCACAGGGGACTGGACTTCCTCAGGTCCTGTTCAGCCAACATACATCGGACTTCCAATACAACTCGGAGTCCTGTCACGTGTAAATGTTCGCTGACAACACTGCTATGGTGGGCTGCATCAGGAGTGGGCAGGAGGAGGAGTATAGGAACCTAATCAAGGACTTTGTTAAATGGTGCGACTTAAACCACCTACACCTGAACACCAACAAAACCAAGGAGCTGGTGGTGGATTTTAGGAGGACCAGGACCCTCATGGACACTGTGATCATCAGAGGGTACAGACCTATAAACACCTGGGAGTGCAACTGGATGATAAATTGGACTGGACTGCCAATACTGATGCTCTGTACAAGTGAGGTCAGAACCGACTATACTTCCTTAGAAGGCTGGTGTCCTTCAACATCTGCAATAAGATGCTGCAGATGTTCTATCAGAAAGTTGTGGCGAGTGCCCTCTTCTACGCGGTGATGTGCTGGGGAGGCAGCATAAAGAAGAGGGACGCCTTATGCCTGGACAAACCGGTGAGGAAGGCAGGCTCTATTGTAGGCATAGGACAGTTTGCCATCCGTGGCAGAGCGACGGGCGCTGAGCAGACTCCTGTCAATCATGGAGAATCCACTGCATCCACTGAACAGGATCATCTCCAGACAGAGGAGCAGCTTCAGCGACAGACTGCTGTCACCGTCCTGCTCCACTGACAGACTGAGGAGACCCCACACTATGTGACTCTTCAATTCCACCCGGGGGGGTAAACGTTAACATTATACAAAGTTATTGTCCGTTAAACCTGCATTGTCATCACTCTTTAATTTAATATTGTTCTTTATCAGTATACTGCTGCTGGATTATGTGAATTTCCCCTTGGGATTAATAAAGTATCTATCTATCTATCTATCTATCTATCTATCTATTATACTCTTGTTTAGTTCTTCAGTCTAGTTTAGCTATTCAGTCTGGCTAGAATGTTCCTAGGAGGAATTTTATTTTCTCATTTTCCATTACATTTAATGTGACCAATCTGGCTAAAATGATACTGGAGTTGATTTTTGTTTCCTTTTTTGCCGTTATGGCTGAGATAGTCAGTCCGGCTAGAATATAGCCAGGAGGAATTTGGTTTTCTCACTTTCCATTATAGTTGTAGTGGCCAGTCTGTTTCCCGTTCTTTCTTGTTTCTCATTATACTCTAGTTTAGTTCTCCAATCTCCATTGTGAAATTTCATTTTCTGATTTCCATTATACTTAACATGGCTGAATGGAATGATAGAAGAAGTCATTTTTGTTTTCTTGTACCCCATTATGGCTCATATAGTCAGTCCGGCTAGAATGCCTGCCAGGAGGAATTTGGTTTTCTCACTTAACGTCAATCTTCCCGGAATGTTTCTAGAAACATTTTGTTTCTCATTTGCCATTGTGGTCAAGTTTAGTTTTCAAATCTGACTTGAATGTTCCTGTTGAGAATTATATTTTCTAATTTTTCCATTATCTGACTGAAATGCTACAAGAAGTTGTTTTTGATGGTTCATCAGCCAAGCCTGAGAATTGCTAGGAATTTGATTTTCTCCATTTTCACTATAGTTTTGTTGGAATGTCCCTGATTGAAATAAAATTTTCTTGTTTATCATTAAATTTCTCTTTAGATTTCTTATTAGATCAACTGATGGATGAGAGCAGTGGACATTATACAGCTCTGTCGTGTTCAAGAGGGAGCTGAGCTGAAAACTGAAGCTTTTAATTTACTGGTCAGTTTATGTCCCTGTCCTCACCTACAGTAAGTATTCACAGCGCATCCCTTTTATTCACATTTTGTTATGTTACAGCCTTATTCCAAAATTGATTAAATTCATTTTTTTCCTCAGAATTCTACACACAACACCCTATAATGACAACGTGAAAAAAGTTTACTTGAGATTTTTGCAAATTTATTAAAAATATAAAAATTGAGAAATCAAATGTCCATAAGTATTCACAGCCTTTGCCATGAAGCTCCAAATTGAGCTCCGGTGCCTCCTGTTTCCCCTGATCATCCTTGAGATGTTTCTTCAGCTTTATTGGAGTCCACCTGTGGTCAATTCAGTTGACTGGACATGATTTGGAAAGGCACACACCTGTCTATAGAAGGTCTCACAGTTGACAGTTCATGCCAGAGCACAAACCAAGTATGAAGTCAAAGGAATTGTCTGTAGACCACCGTGACAGGATTGTCTCGAGGCACAAATCTGGGGAAGGTTACAGAAAAATTTCTGCTGCATTGAAGGTCCCAATGAGCACAGTGGCCTCCATCATCCGTAAGTGGAAGAAGTTTGAAACCACCAGGACTCTTCCTAGAGCTGGCCGGCCATCTAAACTGAGCGATCAGGGGAGAAGGGCCTTAGTCAGGGAGGTGACCAAGAACCCGATGGTTACTGTCAGAGCTCCAGAGGTCCTCTGTGGAGAGAGGAGAACCTTCCAGAAGGACAACCATCTCTGCAGCAATCCACCAATCAGGCCTGTGTGGTAGAGTAGCCAGACAGCAGCCACTCCGTAGTAAAAGGTACACGGCAGCCCACCTGGAGTTTGCCAACAAAATTTGAAACAAAATTCTCTGGTCAGATGAGACAAAGATTGAACTCTTTGGTGTGAATGCCAGGCGTCACGTTTGGAGGAAACCAGGCACCGCTCATCACCAGGCCAATACCATCTCTACAGTGAAGCATGGTGGTGGCAGCATCATGCTCTGGGGATGGAACTGGGAGACTAGTCAGGATAAAGGGAAAGATGACTGCAGCAATGTACAGAGACATCCTGGATGAAAACCTGCTCCAGAGCGCTCTTGACCTCAGACTGGGGCGACGGGTCATCTTTCAGCAGGACAACGACCCTAAGCACACAGCCAAGATATCAAAGGAGTGGCTTCAGGACAACTCTGTGAATGTCCTTGAGTGGCCCAGCCAGAGCCCAGACTTGAATCTGATTGAACATCTCTGAAGAGATCTTAACATGGCTGTGCACCGACGCTTCCCATCCAACCTGATGGAGCTTGAGAGGTGCTGCTAAGATGAATGGGCGAAACTGGCCAAGGATAGGTGTGCCAAGCTTGTGGCATCATATTCAAAAAGACTTGAGGCTGTAATTGCTGCCAAAGGAGCATCGACAAAGTATTGAGCAAAGGCTGTGAATACTTATGTACATGTGATTTCTCAGTTTTTTATTTTTAATAAATTTGCAAAAACCTCAAGTAAACTTTTTTCATGTTGTCATTATGGGGTGTTGTGTGTAGAATTATGAGGAAAAAAAATGAATTGAATCCATTTTGGAACACGGCTGTAACATAACAAAATGTGGAAAAAGTGATGCGCTGTGAATACTTTCCGGATGCACTGTATGGCCATGAGCCGTGAGCAGTGACCAAAGAATTAGATCATGAATACCAGCAGCAGAAATGAGCTTCCTTCACCTGGTGTCTGGGGTGAGACTTTAGAGATAGAATGAGGAGAACAAACATTCAATAGAAGCTCAAAGTAGAGAAGCTTCTCCTTGAGGTGGTCTGGGTATCTGCCTCATGGACGCCACCTACCTGCTGAGATGTTTCGGACATGTGCAACCGGGGGGAGGCCTCACGACAGGCCCAGGCCACATAAGAGTGATTATATCTCTTGGTTGGCCTGGGAATTTTCCTGGGGGCCTTGGAGGAGAAGGTGGTGAGAAAAAGGGAAATCTGGACATCTTTACTCAGACTGCTGCCCCCCTCAACCCAGACCCAGATACTGTAAGCACCAGAAAATAGATGGATGGGAGGAACATTTCTCATGAATCGTTTAGGTTGTTGGTCTATCTGGAATGTTTCTTGAAGTTTTATCACTTCCCGTAACTAAGGTGGCTAATTTGGCTGGAATGTCCTTGTTTTTTAATTTTCTATTATACTGTACTTTAATATCATTAGTCTGGCCAAAGAAAGTAGGATGGGCTTCAACTCCCTGTGACTATAAACTGGATAAGAGTGTTAATTACATGGATAGCTTGGTGGATTAAACATTGCTGGAGTTTCCTCTTGTACTGGTTTCACTGGGATATTACTGGTAGAAGGTTTGCAGACTTGGGTGCAAACGTCAGGGATTTTTGTTCTTCCTTCTCTTTATAAGCCGAGCTGATCGCAGTGTTAACAGCAGAGGTTTCTCCCTCTCGTTTCCCACTGCAGCTGGGCTGGCTCCTCTAATATGTAATATCTAATATTCTCATTTCAGCGGGCACTAACAGAAAAGCGTCCAAATAACAAATTGCTTAAGCCACCTTTTCAGCTGCAGCGGAAACCTCCCAGCCTGTTTTTCTCGGGATGTTGCTCTGCCGTGTGCCGCTTGTCTGTTCTGCCGGGAGGGTTGGGTGTCCAGTCCATTAGGCTCTAATGAAAAGAGTCTGGCTGATAAAGAAGAATTCGAGCAGCAGAATGCAACATCAGGGCTGCAGATGTTATGTTTTGAAAGGGTTCTGAAAAGTACAAAAGGTTAGTCGAAATAAGGTACAGATGAAAATCAAAAAAATGAGCTAGAGCCATCCATTTGCAAAGCATTTCATCCGGGGGGATCGTGAAACATAAATTAGAGATGTGAAGTTAATGCCGTCTTCTGTTTCAGATTTAGGAGACGAGGGGTTTTGATCTGTTGCAATTTGTCTTTCACCTTAAGGCACTGAGAGCTGAAAGCCGGACTCGAGAAAGAGCGAGCAGGCCATCCTGGAATCGCCGCTCAGTGGGATGTGTGCTATTACTCACCGGGGTCAGCCCTGACACAAGGCTGTGAAAGCAGTGCTAATTTGGAGTTTTTCCTTTTCATTTACGCTTTAAATGCACATTACTTAGCCTTCTAATATGTTATCCATCTTAACCATCATGTTAAATTAAAGCTGAGCGAGGCGACTCCCACACTCCCCCACCGGCCCTCTGATCCGACCAGCCTGCAACTGTAATGCGCAGAGCAGCTTGACGGAGGCAGCAGACGCGTCTCTCGTGGGCTCGCGCTGGTTAGGAACTGGGCCTTAGGTGGGCTCTGCTTATCAGGACAACATTTAGAGGGACCTTCTGATTTTGGACAGTGTGTGCCCTTTGAAGCCTTGTGGGCTCAGTTTCTTGCTAGTCTAACTCGTATTTATTTATTGACTGAGGGATTTAAAAATTTAGCATAATTATTATCAAAACTGCTTAAGCCTGGTCAGGGTTGTGAGAGACTGGAGCCTGTGGGACGTGGGATGGGGAAGGAACGAGCTCACTGGTCCATTGTGGGGTTCAATTTGAAATAAAGCCCCTTTAAACAAGTAAATATCTTTGGTATATTGGAAAAAAAAATCCACAAAGACCCTGTAAGAAAATGCAGACCCCTCACAGACAACAACTAGGAGTGGTAAACTGGAGCAATGAGGTAGCCGTGCTAACAATTTCATCACCATGCTGTCTATCTCTCTATATGATATAGTGTCTTTCATATCTATCTATCTGTTATATAGTGTCTTCCATATCTATCTATTATATAGTGCCTTTCATATCTATCTATCTATCTGTTATATAGTGTCTTCCATATCTATCTATTATATAGTGCCTTTCATATCTATCTATTATATAGTGCCTTTTCTATCTTCATATAGTCTATCTATCTATCTAATATATAGTGCCTTTCATATCTATCTATCTATCTATCTATCTATCTGTTATATAGTGTCTTTCATATCTATCTATTATTTTAAATTAAAATTTCAATTTTAATTCTATTTTTAATGTATTATTTGCACTTCATATTGTTACTCTGTTACTCTGTGGACCCTGAGCTTCACAATTTCGTTTATCTGTATACTTGTATATGGTTGAGATGACAATAAAGTTCGCTTTGACTATCTATCTATCTATCTATTATAAAGTGTCTTTCACTCTATCTATCTATTATATAGTGCCTTCTCTATCTATCTATCTATCTCCTGTATCTGCTCAGCCTTATGTATGAATGATTGGTTTGTGCCTGAGTGTTTTAAATATGCACCATTTTCATAAATTTTCAAGTTTTTTCTGCTATGCCGGTTCTTATGTATGATGATATAGATGACGATATCACATTCTAGTCAGTTTAGTGCTCATGGGCTAATGCAGTTCCATCTCTCTTTGCTGACACCCAGCCTGTCCTCAGAGGGGGACACGGCTTAGCACAGTAAATGGGGAGCAGATTCTACTTCTGCCTGCCACTTGTATTAAAACTGGTCCTTGTGTTGCAGCCGCGGAGCACAGGGTGAGACATCTCTAAGTGTCGCCTCACCCTGACTGGTCAGCTCAGGTGAAAGAAAAGAGGAATCTCGTCCCAGTAAAACCCCTGCCAGATCAGCGTGTTGGTATTAGAACTGGATGTTTCTTCCAAAAACACCTCAGCCAGGTTGGCAGTCTCCGCTTTTGGAGGAATGCCTCTCGTTTACTTCACAGTTTCAGCGGGAATGAAGTCAAAACACAAAGTTTTCTGGCTAAAGTTCAGCTGGATGGAGCTTCTTGTTCTGCTTGCCACCTGGTTTTACTGCACATGCCGGTCAGACTGGGGTATCAATGAGAGACCATCTTACTCTGATTTCCCCTCTTTAATAAATGAATCAAGTCACAAGGAAGACAGTGCAGTACTCCAGCAACATGTAGGCCAAAGGCACAATAAGAATAAATACAGCATGGGAGACGTTGCCTCAGAGGAAGCAACTTCTAAAATGGTGTCACACCAGGAACTGGGGCACCTTTGTGGTTCACCCAGTTAAACTGAAGAAGAAAAAAAAACAAATGATAAACAAGAAAGAAACATAGATTGTCTCACCTTCATCTCACTTTAGCTGGGAGAATTAACATTGTCAAGATGAATATCCTTCCGAAGCTTCATTTTGTATTTCAGATCATCCTCATGTACATTAACAAATCGTTTTTTAAGAAGTTAGAATCAATCATAACCTCATTTATTTAAAATTCTAAATATCCACATATCCAAAGGGCGACCCTACAAAGACAGAAGGTGGCATGTCTCTACCTAACTTTTAATTTTATTACTGGTATTATTTCAAATCATCCCAATGTACGTTAACAAATCAATTTTTATGAAGTTAGATTCAATTATAACCTCATTTATTTAAAATTCAAAATATCCATGCACGCAAAGGCCGACCCTACAAAGACAGAAGGTGGAATGGCACTACCTAACTTTCAGTTTTATTACTGGTATTATTTCAAACTATCACAAACTGTACATTAACAAATCATTTTTAAGAAGTTAGATTTAGTCATAACCTCCTTTATTAGGTATTGAAAATATCCACGTATCCACAGGGCAACTCTACAAAGACCTAAGGCAGAAGGTGGCATGGCACTACCTAACATTTAATTTTATTATTGGTATTATTTCAAATCATCCCCATGTACATTAACAAATCTTTTTTTATAAAGTAAGATTAAATTATAACCTCATTTATTTAAAATTCAAAATATCCATGCACGCAAAGGACAACCCTACAAAGACAGAAGGTGGCATGGCACTACCTAACCTTCAGTTTTATTACTGGTATTATTTCAAACTATACCCCTGTACATTAACAAATCATTTTTAAGAAGTTAGATTTAGTCATAACCTCATTTTATTTATATATCCACGTATCCAAAGGGCAACTCTACAAAGACCTAAGGCAGAAGGTGGCACGGCTCTTTCAGTTTCATTACTGGGCAGCAAACATACAAGCTATGAAAATCTGGACATGGACACAAATAGATGAACACACACAGATTTGGTCTGTAATAAAAATAAAATCCTGCAGTACTTGTTTGTGTTCCTTGCTTTGTACCCCAATAAGCACAAGTCATCGCCAATATACTAACAACCCAATTGTGGTTCTTTCACTCAGAATGTGGAGCCAATGTAGGAAGCACAATTCAAGGTATAGAAGCTTGATCTGTGGCACCTCTACACGATAATCACATTTTTCCACCCTCTCAAACGTACGCAGCTTTTAATGTTTGGAAAACATACAGGATTAAATCATTTAGAGATTTGTACATAGACAACATCTTGCATCCTACGAAAAATTACACTCCAAATTTAACTTTCCATCAATACATTTCTACCAAATTAGAAACTTTGCTAAACAAAACCTACCCAATTTTCTTCACCTCCCACCTACTTCTATTCCGGAAGAAATATTGATCAGCCTTGAGGACTCAGACAGAATTTCTGTAACATATAAAACCATTTTACAGTCCCTCCTCTTTTAACAATCCCAGAGTACAGTGGGAAAACCATCTCAGAAAAGGAGAGGCAGGCAGACATTCACAGAATTCACTCGAGCTCCATATGTGCAAGCATGCAATTATTCCACTTAAAATCTTTTATCGTGCACATCTGCCTCATTTAAAATTGTCCAAAAATGTTTCCAGGGTAACATCCAACCTGCGAATGTTGCAATCGAGCTCCAGCCTCACTGGCTCACATTATGTTCTGGGCATCGTGCACCAAATTAACATCATTCTGGACCAAATCTTTAAATGCCTTTCAGACAGCCTTGGCATCACAATCCCTTCTTATCCACTAACAGCTGTGTTTGGTGGGCTCACAGAGGGTCTTAAAGTGGAGAAGTACAAACAAACTGTGATTGCCTTTACTTCACTATTGGCACGTAGACTTATCTTGCTCAACTGGAAGAATTCAAACTTAGGTGGTCTCAAGTTATGAAACGTTTTCTGGAGTTTTTGTCCCTTTGAGAATATATCGTGTGTTTTGGACCTAAATCGTTTTACTGGATTATATTCGCTGGAGCCTTACGGACACAATGGGATCAATACTGCTCGGAAATATTGATGTTTGACTTGCTGGGGGTCTTCAAAGGTAGGCACAGTCAACTCTTAAAAGTATGTACTTCTCTGTAAAAAAGGCTTTAGTGTCAGTGCTGTGGTTGTTGTGTGTCAAAATGGTTTATATCATCGGAAAGACGAGACTTTGAAGTTTAATTTGATCGGTAGGGTGTCGAGATGCATGGCAGATGGGCATGCACACATTACTGTAACGTTTTTGAACCGCTGTTATGTCCCGGGACCGGTACGTGTGCGCGTTAAGAGGTTAAGTCAGTAGGTAACTGATGTCATATATTATTTGAGATTAGAGTCGGGGACTCAAACTCCAACCAATTTCACTACAACCAGTTTCTTAATTTGAGGCCAATTCTTGTTGTTAATTAAACCCGTTATTCAATCCCATGGCTTATCGGTGCTGTCATTCTGCCACAAATGCCTCCTTTTCTTTTTTCTAAATAGTTAGTAGGCACTGGAGAAGATTAAAACTGTAAAAGAGAACGGCCAAAACAAGGTCACAGTCCAAGTGTTTAGTTGACCCGAGCAGATCAGCGTTACTGAGCCCTTTAGCTTTCTTGATTTTCAGAAGTTGTTTCATGGACATGGGTTAGCTGGTCTTGTGTTGGATCGTTTTGCACCTCATTATTTTTTCAGCTGTGTGACTGAACCCCAAACCCTGGTCACAACCAAGACAAATACAGTCTTGTTGATATTATACAACAGGGGTCTCCAACATGTCGCTCAAGAGCTAAACGGTAGCTCGCCACCCCTTTCCAAGTAGCTCGCCAAAGGGTTAATGAATTCTTCATAAATTTGAGAACTTGATTAGTCAAATTAGGGGTGGGCGATCTTTCTAAAAAATCCCATCACAATCCTTTTAACACAAAATCACAATCCACAATCTGAATTGCAATCTCTCTTTTCAATGCGGCGTTAACTTAAGAGAATATCCGGATTCAGACTCCTCAAGATCTCAGTAAGACTTTATTTTAAATATCAAACAAAGTTGAATTCAATTGTTCTCTCGTTCGCTAGCTAAGCGGAGTTAAGGGCCGCGCCCCAAAGCTGGCGAGTGAGTGAGGAAGGCCCCTCCCCTCGGCACGTTGCTGCGTCCGTAAAGCGAACTCTGATACACAGCGAAATGAGAGAAGTCGCAAAATCAACCGGAATGTTCAAGCAAATTATAGAAAACAACCCGATCTAAATCCGTGAAGTAGTTCTCTCGTGAAAAGCGAACATACAGACATTGGATTTTCTATATTGTATGTTAGTAAACCTTCAAAATAATGTGCAGTTAAAGTCTCAACAGCATTTCTGGAGTTTAGTAGAGCCAGAGAACTATAAGAATCTTCACCAAGCAGCTCTGAAAATGTCTGCTTTGTTTGGGTCTCCATACCTCTGTGAGTCTGACGTGAATGTCATGAAATCAAAGTTCAGAACACGACTGACAGATGAGCATTGAAATGACTCCATGAGAGTGAACCTAAGGGGGCTCCACTCCACCATACACCTGCCTCTCTTGTGGAGTCATCTGACTAACTAAAAAACACATCACACATGCAACTGGACCTGTGAATAAAGTGACACGGTGACATGTGACAAAATGACAAATGAAGAAGTCAGATCTGTGCATTTGGAATTGCATTGTTTTGTTCTGACAGCATTCATTTTTTAATTCAATAGTGTGAGATACACTAGATAATGCATACAGACATACAAAATGCACTTGCAGGTGAACTCAATATTTTTTGTGATGTTTTAATACAAAAATGTGAGTTGTGGACACCAAAATTTTGTTAATGTTCAGGCCAAACAAGGGTATTCAGTTTGTTTGGGTTGAAATAAGCCATGAGAATAAACGTTAGAAAACAGGAGTAGCTCTCGGCTATTTTCATTATGTAAAAGTAGCTCTCAGGAGAAAAAAGGTTGGAGACCCCTGTGGTATACAAATACCTGATAAAGGTTTCTCCAGCAGTAACACCAGTGCATTACAAATCTTCTTACTACCTTCTGTCCATTTCCTCAATGAGTGCTGCCTTCCTTCTTCCTGACTTTGATTCTCTGAAGGAGGCTGGACGGCTTCCTTTTATGTTGGACTCTGGAGTGCTTCCAGAGTCTGGGCATAGCACTTCCAGCTCAAGCGGTAAGTCCCCAAAAACAGAGCACCCACTGATGGTACCCATGAGACCCAGCAGGGCTGATTCACGGCATTACAACCCCCATCAAGATTATTGAGGTCCTATGATGCTGCCTCCTAGCGGGTTGGAGACAAACATATACTCTGGAAAAGGAGCCTTCCCACATTGTTCCTTTGTTTTGTCCTCCTGCCTGGGCCAACCCAGTCTATGGCTGGCCTTCCATTCTGGCTTCCCTTCTTGGCAAGGGTCCCCCTTTTGTCCCAGGCAAAGTTTACATGGCCAAAAAACAGGTTACTTCCAGAGACCAGCCTACCCATTGTCTAAGGTGATTTATAAGAAAATGCATAAAAAATGGCAGAAGATACACAGAAACGTAGACAACAATTGGTCAAAACTATTGACTTAAAGGAAAGAATCAAACATGGAAACAACAGACTTGGGACAGGAATTTGAACCCAAGCCGTGACCCAGGAACGTTTTAGTTTGTCTTCATGAGAAAATTATGCAACGTGTTAACATTTTTAAAATAACGTACAGCACTCCTCCATGATGATGTGAACAAGAGGGACCGAAAAGATAAAGTAAGCAGAACCCGAAAAATGTATATATATATATCCTTATATATAATTTGATACAATCCGTATGTATGGTGTTCGTGTCAATACCTCGACCCCTGCAATGGGACTCTGCCTCTGTAGTTAGAACACAACGTGGCAAACGCGGACGCAGTATTGCATGATTGGCTAAGAATGTTCAAATGCTTCAATAACACCGCTGGATGGCTGAGTATAGTAAGTCGGTGTTGGTTCGAGCAGATAACAGTAAGTTCGGTTGGTTTTTGGAACGTTGGTTAGGTGGGGCGTACTTTCCAGGACTAACATCATCGACTGACTTAAACCATTCGACAGCTCCGTAACCGTAAGTAATTTAGAAAGTACCGTCATTTGCTTGGTAAGTTGAAATCTATCTTTGGGCAGTTTTGGCATCTGTCCTTCTGATATCTATTGGCAAACTGAGTAATGATGGCTGGGTATTAACAAAGATCATTGTTTAAATTTGAGCCGATCTCAGATCTAAAATGACCACGCCAACATAATTATTACTCCTGACTCTGATTAGAGTCGTAAAATACAGTTTGTTTTGAAAATTTGTTTGCTGGAAAAAATCAAATGAGGTGTGCCAAAGAGCTGAGTTGACGTCTTGCAGCCTCGTTTAAACAGGAAGCTCTTCATTACATCAGCCAAAAAGGTCTATTTTAAGCACAAATCAGTACCATGATAACAAAATCATTTCAAGGACTTAAAAAAACAAATAATTTTTTGCAGAGAAAGTATGGATTTCACAAACGTAGAATTTGTAGCCCAAATCGATTGGGCTCCCAGTCGCTAGTATATATATATATATATATATATATATATATATATATTGTGATCCAATAAACTTCACAAAATACAAAATAAAGATTTGGGGACAGTCCCCGTATACTGTCATCAGACAATAAGAAAAGAATTGATTCAGAGTCTTTGAAAAAGCACAATGAACAATGAAATGTTTTCAAAATGGCTGTTATATAGCAAGAGAAAAACATGTGACGGGAAACGGTTTGCAAGGTGGTGATGTGGCAACAGGAACCGGAAGTGAGGTGTTTTGTGGGTGCCGGAAGTGACATCATCAGAGGTGACCGGAAGTGGTGTCATCGCGACCATTTTGGAACCCGGAAGTTGTGGTATTAGATTTCTTCTTGTTTTCTGTTGATGAGAGAAAAGAGTTCAGGTAAGTACCACGTGACAACCCCTTATCTTGCGATGTTTTACTCACCTTTAGGCTCTTTGACTGCCTCCTAATCGCCCATGTGTGACGATATATATATATATATATACAGTCATATGAAAAAGTTTGGGAAGCCTGCATAATAATTGACTCTCTTTTCAACAAAAAAGATACCAGTGGTATGTCTTTCATTTCCTAGGAACTTCTGAGTGTTTTCCAAACAAAGACTTTTAGTGATGCAGTATTTAGTCGTATGAAACGAAATCAAATGTGAAAAACTGGCTGTGCACAAATGTGGGTCCCCTTGTCATTGTGTTGATTTGAATGCCTGTCACTGCTCAATGCTGATTACTTGGTTGGATGAGCTCGTTAAGCCTTCATAGACAGGAGTGTCCAATCATGAGTGGTCAAAGGTATTTAAGGTGGTCAATCGCAAGTTGTGCTTCCTTCCCTTTGACTCTCCTCTAAAGAGTGACAGACAGCATGGGATCCTCAGAGCAACACTCAGAAGATCTGAAAACAAAGACTGTTGAGTCTCCTGGTTTAGGGGAAGGTGACAAAAAGCCACCTCAGAGGTTTAAACTGTCATTTTCAAGTTGAAGGAATGGAATCAGGAAATGGAAGGCCACAGGCACAGTTGCTGTTAAACCCAGCAGGTCTGGCAGGCCAAGAAAAATACAGGAGCGGCATATGAGCAGGATTGTGAGAATGGTGACAGACAACCACAGATCACCTCAAAGACCTGCAAGAACATCTCACTGCAGATGGTGTATCTGTACATCGTTCTACAATTCAGAACATCTGTATGGCAGGGTGATGAGAAAGAAGCCCTTTCTGCACTCATGCCACAAACAGAGTCGCTTGTTGTATCAAATGCTCATTTAGACAAGTCAGATTCATTTAGGAACAAAGTGCTTTGGACTGATGAGACAAAAATGGAGTTATCTGGTCAGAACAAAAAGCGCTTTGCATGGCGGAAGAAGAACACCACATTCCAAGTGAAACACCTGCTACCTACTGTCAAATTTGGTGGCGGTTCCATCATGCTGTGGGGCCGTGTGGCTACTTCAGGGACTGGTGTACTTGTTAAAGTTGAGGGTCAGATGAATTCAACCCAATATCAACAAATTCTTCAGAATAATGTTCAAGCATCAGTCACAAAGTTGAAGTTACGCAGGGGTTGGATATTCCAACAAGACAATGACCCAAAACACAGTTCGAAATCTACAAAGGCATTCATGCAGAGGGAGAAGTACAATGTTCTGGAATGGCCGTCACAGTCCCCTGACTTGAATATCATCGAAAATCTATGGGATGATTTGAAGCAGGCTGTCCATCAAATTGAACTGAACTGGAGAGATTTTGTATGAAGAATGGTCAGAAATACCTCCATCCAGAATCCAGACACTCATCACAGGCTATAGGAGGACAGCGTCTGGAGGCTCAAAGGAGCAAAAGGAGGCTCAACTAAGTATTGATGTCATATCTCTGTTGGGGTGCCCACATTTATGCACCTGTCTAATTTTGTTATGATGCATATTACACATTTTCTGTTAATCCAATAAACTTAATGTCACTGGTGAAGTACTACTGTTTCCATAAGGCATGTCGTATATTAAAAGTAAGTTGCTACTTTGAAAGCTCAGCCAATGAGAAACAATACTCAATATATTTTAAATAAAATAAAGGCAGATATTATAGAATGGAGTAATGCACATAAAACAAAAACTATTACACAAAAAGTAGACATATTGAAAATTACAGTGTTCCCCCCTCCAAAAAAATAATATAGACCCAAATTTAATATCCCACATGTAATATAACAAAGCATGTAAACACAGCAAAACAAAAGTCAAAAATAGGGAGTGACCTCCCGTCAGTTTCTCGTATACTCAGACATAGGAATGAGTTATTCATATGGGTAAACAGAAAAAAATGGTCATATTATTATTATTACTAGGGGGCTCCGCCCCCTGCTCGCTTCACTCGCCCACCCCCGGGTTTGTTTTCCCGGATATACAATTTAAAGAGATTGTTATTTTCATGGAAATTGTTACATATTCATTATTTTCACTTTTACTTTAAAGCTTTAGTAAAATCAATATTTGGAATTAACTTTTCTTCGAGATTGCATTGAATTTTGATTCCGTGTTTGGACTTACATCGTGACAACGCAACGTATATCTGCCTGTGAGTGAATATCATTTCTTTCTCTCTAATAAATAAAACAACTTTCTCGAATGTTTGCCTATGCTCTTTCTTCTTTGCTTTGTCTTTGATTTGTCATCTAGAACGTATAAAATTATTGTCCTGATAAAATGTATAAGAGCTGAGAGCACAGGAAGGGTGTCTGCCAAAAGAATTCACACGACTGAAGTTAGATGACGGTGGTCTTGCTTGAAAATAGTTGTGAGTAGGGAGTGACTTGAAAGAATCTCATGTTCAAAGTCTCCGTCTCACGGGACTTCATACTGCAACAGCGTTTTTGGAATCTTTTAATTCTCGCTGGCAACACGAATTAAATGATCTACAAGTCTCCGACTTAAAGTTTAAATCCGAACAATATATTCAATCTCTCTTTGCTGTTCCGTTATTTCACCGAGCAATAATTCCCATTTAGTGCGATCTTTCCTATCCTTATTTTGAGACTTTCAAATTTCAGTACTTCCATTATCTCTAACTTGCTCTGTATGTGTATTTTTGATCTGCAACTTTCTACTTTTTCATCTACTCTTTGTCCTGTACAGCAGCTGTCATTTTTTTGGGACATATAATGCTCTCATGTTGTGAAGGCATCAGCTGAAAATGCTAAGGAAGATCAGCTGCGTCTTGCTGCTCCCAAGATTTTTCTGCATTTATAATAGTCGATGTATAAAAGTTATAATAGCTGTTTTTTTTGATAATTTTATGATTTCTTGCTATTGTATTAATTAGAGGGATGAAGTATGTTATTTTTGATAATTTTAATTTCTTGCTATTGATAGAAACCTGAGTTTTGGATGTAATATATGTATGCAAAATTTGGGTGACCTCATTCAAAGCATTCTCAGGTTATCGTGTTTACACACAGACAGAGACAGATACACAGACATAATACAAAAAATGGTATTTTCAGACTCAGGGAGGTCTAAAAGGTTGAGATTCATCAAAACGACGAGATCGCATTTTTGGAAAATTACAAAACTTTCCCTACAAACCGTATCCGAGAAAGTAAAGAGAAATGTTGTATACATGTCAATGGACGATACAAAAAATTCTGAAGTACATATATTATAAATCAAGAGCAGCGTTTGGGATGGGAAGTGGGGCGACTGCCCCAGGTCCCGCACCTAACGGTCATTGAGGTCCGCGTGTCCCATTCAGGTGGATTTGTCAAGTTATATTCCCCAGTATATATATATATATATATATTTGAGATGCTTCTAAGAAGAACCCTTTTAAAATCCACCTTCCAGGTCAAATTCCGTTCATGTACGTCTTTGAAAACGTTCCATAGTCCACCTTCATCGCCCGAAAAGGGTCACCAGTTATAATCCTTTCCTAAAATAGGTCTTAGTTCCATTTTAGATCCAGATTAGATGACAAAGATGACTTTTCCAATTGTAAGGCAAGAAAAGTGGATTTTCGTCTCTGAACATGGAAACCGGTAAGAGATTTGATGAGGATACCGATACGTTAATTTCACAATTCCTGTCGAAACACTGAGTCTCACATTTTATTTGTAGGCCATAAACATGTCTGAGTATTAATGCACAAGAACATGATAACCGGCTGACATGACATCAACGTGAGTTATGACTATGATGTCCTGCATGTCGAGACTCAGAGTATACTTGCAATTTGAGGTACTTTTCTAGAAGAGGCCCTGCTAATTTCCGCATGTGACACCGCATCACATTTCGCACTGACGTGGTATTGTCATGAATTATGAATTGCACTTTTTTAATAGATTACATTGTTAAATTTTGATAAAGTCTGCGTGTTATCTTGCAAAAATTTAGCTGAATACTGTAATAAGAAAATCTGGTGTACATTAATATTATTTTTATTAAATTCACGCGCCAAGTTTCTACAGTTCACACATACCAGAAACAGTGTTTGACGTAACCGGCCCCGCGTGGGGTTGGTCAGCCCTAGCCGGCGCACACCCCTAAGGCCGCTTATGTTGTAAATACTGTATAAACAACCACAAAAATGTACAATAGATATAGAGCAAACAATCAAAAACAAACATAGAAAAAATAATAAATAGTGTGAGCCAACTAGACAAAGAACTAACAGCCCAAGTTGTTGACAATAATTATGAGAAATAACATCATGAAGCATAAGCAGATATAACATAAGACGAAGTGCCACTGGATTCCGTGATGCAAGGTGTAAATCTGGCCAACGCGTTTCGAGGAACAACTCTTCAACAGGGCATAGCAAACCAATGATAAATTATGATATAAGAACAGAAACCACCAATCATCCATCAAACCATTGACCCAAAAACTCACAAATATACAAACAAGTAAATATCAAGGAAAATCAGCCAAGAGGCTTGTAACTAGTGTAGTTCACACACTCTACATAACACACATGTCCGTATCTGCCTGACCAGAAATGAACAAGACGGATAAATAGAATTGATTTTCCCAGTGTGGTGCGGATTGCCTACAGGTAGAGAACACAAGAAAATACAGAGGTGCAAACAAGGCCCTATAGGGCAGCATCCCTTATTTCTGACACAAAAAAATAACTTAAATCCCCACCAAGTCTTTTTAATGAGCTTTGTGTTTCACAATTGCAAAACAAAAGTTTCTGACAGTTTTGTAAAAACTGGAGAGGCTAGGAGAACGTGCTAATACAGCGCACCCACAACATGACAAACCAACTCAGGATCCCAGATTAGGGCTGAGGGCAATTCGCTAATCTAATTACTCATTCCTAAATCACGTTGAATAGGAAACAGAAATAAAGAAATAGAAAGAACCAATACAAGATACAAATGAATTAATACAATTAGAGTAAAACAGAATCAAACAATCACCCATCTTTAAAAATCTTTTGACAAAACAAGAACACAAAGACCATCAGTTGCCACTGACAGAGGTACCCATTTACCAGATTCATTTTTCCTAATGCTGATCGACAAAATTTGCCAAAGGATTTTTTTATAGTGAAGTTGCTGGTTTCGCCGGTGACCTTAAATTTTTCTCTGAAAATTTGCTGTGCTTTTTTTTTTTGCCCCAGCACCCCATGATGCTTTACATAGCCAGAATGACATTGCAGAGCTGCCATAGCAAATATTAGATTGAAAGGTCACCCCCCTGATCTGCGCTACCTGCTCGATTTGTGTCCCACATGTGCAGAAACCTTCACACATGCGCAATGTAAGCGTACTCCAACTCACACTTTACGTGGAATAATTTACATCATATGCTTGAGTGTGATGTCAATACTCAATCGGCACTAAAGCTAGAGTTACACCTCACATGCATTAAACAATGTTATTATTTTCATTTGAAAATGCCATTAGCTGACCATAATGAGAATATTATGAAAATGCTTTATTGTTCTGCATAGTCTGCTTCATAGGCAGAAGAGCAGTAGCACCAAACACCACATTCAGGTACTGTGAAAAGAAACAGAATAGAGGAGAGTTAGTAACAGTTTTTAAATATTGTATAACTTATATTTTTGTACAAATAGATAACAAACAGAAACACAGCATGCACTGCTAATGAGCAGCTCTAGTCAGGGTATGCCAGGCTAAAGTTGTGAGACTTCAGCCTGATTTCAGCTGAGGGGGCATCTCCTAATTTATCAGGAAAATCAGTCGACAGCTTCAAGGCCCTGTAACTAATTGGCGCTTTTCCACTGCATAGTAGTACGGCACGACACGGTTCAGTTCAGCTCACTTTTGGGGGGTTTTCCACTGGGAACAGTACCTGGTACCTGGTCCTTTTTTTAGTATCACCTCAGCCGAGGTTCCAAGCGCGCCAAACTGTTACCAAACGTGACGTGTGAACTCTGCTGGTCACTGATTGGTCGGAGAAAATCGTCATTACTGCGTCACTGAACTTGCGACACGAGACACAACAGACCCGCTAGATTTTTAGCACAGCCAGCGAAGGTTCGGACGCACCATTTTTTTTAACCAAAATGGCTGTTTCGTGGTCTATTGAGGAAGTACAGACGTTCCTTTCGTTGGTAGCCGGGGAGCGGATCCAGCGAGAGCTGGATGGGGCGACGCGGAATGAAAAAGTTTTTCAGGAGGTCGCTAAGCTCTTGGGCGCACACGGCTACAATCGGACTTACAAACAGTGCAGGGACAAGTTAAAAAAAAATGAAGAGCGACTACAGGAGTATAAGTGTGTTTGTTTGTGGCGCGTTTACGATGATGTCCCGGCAGGAGAGGCGGCGCAACTATAACGACACGTGAATAATCCCGCCCACTCTAAAGCGGTACTAAACTGCAGTCGAAATGCAAACCGAGCCGAACTGAGCCGAACCAAGGTGAGCTGTACTGAACAGTGCTGTGCCGTACTATGCAGTGGAAAAGCGCCATTAAAGCTCGACCTCCCACTATTATTTTATTAATCCTTGGATCTTAAGCAGGCCGACATCTTGAGATCTTAATGTGATTTCTGATTTGTTACTAATGATAAGCACAGATAAGTAAGCGAGGCCTCAGCCATTTAAGGCTTTATAAGTTAAAAAGAGGATTTTGAAATTGGCATTAAACTGGGAGCAAGTGTAAGGACTTGAGAACTGGAGTTATGTGTTTGTACTTTTTGGTTTTTGTAATAATTCTTGTAGCAGCCATTTGAATTAATTGAAAGCTTCATCAAGAATGATTTGAGCATCCAGTGGAAACCACATTGCAGTTGGACATCCTGTGCAGAAATTAATTTCCCAGTATCCTGCATATTAAGAAAATGTCTTCATTTTCCACCATTTTTAAGATGGAAAGAAGAAGGTTTGGATAGTTTTGTAATGTTTTTTTAAATGACATGGTAGCTTCAAAGATAACACCCAAATTGTGAGCCAATTCCAACTGACGCAAAAGATGTCAGAATGTTGTTCCGGTCTCATCATTCCCTTCAATAATTAACATTTCTGTGCGTATTCAGAGAAAAGTATTCTCATCCATCTACTCTTTTAACTCACTGACACAGCTAATTACCTGAAGCTTCATAAAAACGTCATTCGGTCTAAAAGAAAGGTATAATTGGATGTCATCTAAAAACAAGTGAAAATTAATGATATGCTTTCTAATCATAATTCCCAATGGAAACATGTAAAGTGAAAACTGTAAATGTCTGAGTACTGAGCCCAGCAGGACACCTTATTTAACTTCTGAGTAGATAGTGAAGGAGTAGAATGGGAGTCCTGGCCGGATTGGAAGATAAAGCATTACTCAGACAGGAGGCCAGTACAAGGACACAAGCTTATTGGCCGGCAGGACAAGGAAATAAATTTGCCCCTGACTGGTAAGATTTGAAGGAAGGACTAAGAACAGTAGAGGATCAGTAGTCATTCCATTCCCCATACAATAGGTGGCAGTGGTCCTTATATGGTAATCCAGATGTGACACCTACAAGGATGCTTGGGACTTGAAATTCAGAAGTTCAGCCGTGTCGGGGTCTCTGCGTATCGTTAGAGGGTGCTGTTCTGGTGTTCAGTGTGTCATTAACAGAGAACATTAGAGCACTACAGACATTCTGTCTGATCATCTCAGATGAAAACATTAAATAGCACCTGGACTACATTTAAGCTGGTTCTCCGCAATAAACAAATGCCACAGTACCAGGAATAGTCCGTAACTCACCACAACACATAGACATTCATCCAACTTATTTAAAAGCATTTAAACATTCCACATTTATTAGTTCTGAGTCCTTTCCACCTTACATTTATCCTTGCTCCAAATTTCTTCCATCTTCTGATGAGCTGTTTCTGCGATAAGGTGCAACAGTCAGCGGTGATCACAGAGCTGTAGGCCGAGTAGGGAAACATTTAACATTTCCCTCTTTATGTGCTCAGAGTCTCCTACATTCATCTAACTTATAGACATACAGTAGGTAGCCATCTGATTATTCTGAACCCCGCCATTCACGTTGGGATAACTTTCAAGTTCCCACCTCATCCAAAAAGTAGTTGATCATATCTCATAAGGTGTCCTTTGGATCTTCTGACCTCCCATTGTGTATTCAAACCTCACATTGTTACTTCCTATGTGTAATACTTTACATTTACTGACATTAAATTTCATCTGCCCAAGCCTGTTCTGCTATCCCTGTGTGATGGTCCAATGGATTCTCAATTACAATGGTCTACAAAAAAATATTTTTTGTTTGCTATTGGTTTTTTACACTGATTTCATATAAGAAATTGGAATTAAGATAGCCCGTCAGGTTTATGAGATACACATCATTGATGTTTTGACACTTTTGAATAGCATCACAATAAATTTTATAATAAAAACAAGTCGACTTGTTTTCAATCCTATTTTTTTGTTAAAAAGGATCTATTTGTATGGAATGATTACAATAAAATTAATAAAATTATTAAAAATAAAAAGTTTTCTGCCAACTGGACAGCCAGAAAGTCCTGCCGACTACGCCAATTGCAATTAAACTAGTGGGTTCAAATAATGAAAGGTTTATTTATCAAAATCCTCCAAAGTAACACCAGCACAAATACACAGGTTAGATTCTCTCTCTCCACAATACCTCTCTTCCTCTCATCACTGCACTCCCCTCCTCCAGTCAAGTGTTGCTCTATGTCCTCCCAGCTGTAACTCGCTCTGGATTAGGGAGTGCGGTCCCTTTTATTATGAACACGGGAGTACTTCCAGTGCCAGAGCCATTGTACGATGGAAGCACTTCCTATATATTGGGGAGTACATCTCTCTACAGTGGCACCTTGCGGCACTCATGGTCCCCAGCAGGACTGTATTGCCAAACTACATCTCCCAACATTCCCTGCTGGTTCCCAAAAGTGACACCCTAATGGATGGCTGCTGCCATCTAGTGTCTGGGTGAAATTGAAAGTCCCCAGCGACATCTTCCACTTCCGGTGGGATGTACGTCCATATGTTCTAGCCATCTCTTCCGGGTCTGGTTCCTCTCTCTTCCCTGGTCAGGATGCCTGTCTGCATTCTAGGAGCCTCCCATCCAGATAAGGAACCCTCCCCTCTTCTGCCTGCAATGCTCATCCAGCCCATGTGGAGTCTACAATGTTAATGTCAATTTACTTCAATGTAAAAGTGTGGTCTACATGCTCAGAAAGGTTTGAGACACTTGTACTCTCTCGTTACAAGAGCCAACAGTAGTCACCCATCATGCTCGGAGTGAATTTTCCCTGATATCGGTTTTCAATCACCTTTATATCTTGATGAAATCTTTCCCAATGCTCATTGCTGACATTGCCCAGATCTGGTGGAAAAAAAGTCAAGATGAGAATGTAAAAAATGACATTCTGGCTCCCATAAGCTGATACGCTTTTAGCAAGTTCTCCACAAGCTCAGTATCATTCTGTGCTCTGTGACCGCCAAGAAAATTCTGGACGACCTGCACGAATGCTTCCCATGCTGCTGATTCAGTGGGCTGCAGTTTCCTTTTGAACTCTTTGTCGAGCCTCAGTTCACAGATTTCAGGAACAACAAAAACACCTCCCTTAATTTTGGCTTCACCTTTCTCGAGACCAAACTTATTTCTTAAATGCTGAAACACATCGTCCTTTCTGTCCATCGCCTTGACGACATTTTCAAAGTACAGTAATGGTGAATTGAACGAACGAAAGGTCCTGAATTGCAATGTTAATGTGGCGTAGTGTCTGAGTTGTGTCATTATACTTTAGAGTCATGTAATCAGTAACAAATATTTTTCCACTAATTAAAAATTAATAATTTTTAAATAAAATTAATAATTAATAATTAATAGGTTAAAACAACATTTATTTATATAGCACATTTTCATACAAATAATGTAGCTCAAAGTGCTTTACATGATGAAGAAAAGAGAAATAAAAGACAAAGTAAGAATTAGAATAAGACAACACTAATTAACATAGAATAAGAGTAAGGTCTGATGGCCAGGGAGGACAGAAAAAAAAACTCCATACGGCCGGAGAGAAAATATAAAATCTGTAGGGGGCATTCTACCTAACATAAATGAAACAGTCCTCTTTGTATTTAGGGTTCTCACGGAAGGACTTGATGATGACGGTCATGTGGACTTCTGGCTTTTAATCCATCAATGTATAAACATCACAGTGCTTTGATCAGGTGGTGATGGCACAGGTTGCCACCACAGAAAACCGGGAAAAGAAACAAAAGAGAGATTAGTGGTCAGTACGGATTTTAGAGTCACCATGAATAGTTATGATAATAAATTGAATATAGAGAATATCATGATTAAATTAAAGTAAAGTTATGAGAAGGCCATGTTAAAGTAATGTGTTTTCAGCAGTTTTTTAAAGTGCTCCACCGTATCAGCCTGGTGATTTCCTATTTGCAGTCTATTCCAGATTTTAGATGCATAACAGCAGAAGGCCGTCCGCCTCACCACTTCTTTTAAGTTTAGCTCTTGGAATTCTAAGCAGACCCTCATTTGAAGATCTAAGGTTAAAATTTGTAATATAGGGTATCAGACATTTCGATATATAAGATGGAGCAGATTATTTAAAGTGTTGTAAACCATAAGCAGAATTTTAAAGTCAGTTCTGAATGACACAGGTAACCAGTGTAGTGATGCTAAGACTGGGGTGATGTGCTCGGATTTTCTTTTCCTAGTGAGGATTCTAGCAGCTCCATTCTGCATTAGTTGCAGTCGATTTATGTCTTTTGGGATGGTCCTGAGAGGAGTGCGTTACAGTAATCTTGACAACTGAAAACAAAAGCGTGAACTAATTTCCCAGCATCTTTCAATGATTTAAGAGGTCTAACTTTTGCTATACTTCTTAAGTGAAAAAATGATGTCCTAGTGATCTGATTAATATGCGATTTAAAATTCAGGTCACAGTCAACAGTTACCCCTAAATTCTTTACCTCCGTCTTGACTTTTAATCCTAATGCATCACATTTATTTCTAATAATCTCATTATATCCATTATTGCCAATCACTAAAATTTCAGTTTACAAAACAACTCACAGCTGCTTTTAACGTGTGGTGAATTCATTTATCTCAATGGTACCCCTAGTGGAATTACCGGTATTTATCAAAATGGTTATTGACATTTTACTGCCCAGTCACCCTAGCTGTCCAAGACCTGGAACAGCATAACTAATAAAACAGAACGTGCTGGAGAAAATTGGTTGTCAGATTTGGAGTCAGCAAATGAAATTTGTTAAAGTACAGATGAAAGAATCCAAGTAGCGAAATTCTTGTTGACCAGTGTTATCTGCCAGTCCTCCTATATTGATCAGTGTTGCCAACTGGGCGAATTTGTTGCTATATCTGACGACTTTTCACACCGCTTTGGCAACGTTATTTAAAAAAATTTGGAGTGGTCTCCCCTTGACTTTCTCGTATACTCAGATATGGGGATGGATATTTGAGAAGCAAACCGCAAGACAAGGATAATATTTTTATATTACTGTATATACTCACATATAAGTCGGGTCATAAAATTACATGCTGACTTATACGCCCATTCGAAAATGCAACATTTTTTTTTTTTTTACATCTTCTTTCCTCCTCCAATCTTGCATCGCTTTCTCAGACACATCGCAGCGTAGTTACCAATTTCTTTAAAACGACCTTCATATTGTCTTCTGGTCGAACACCCCATCGTAGATAAGGGATGTTCTTACGATAAAGAGGTATGACAGTGTGAGATTCAAAAAACACAAAATAGTGCAAACGTCGTTTCAGAATAGTTCGGGTATTACCTTGTGGTCACGTAGGCACGATACATAGAATAAAAGGCAGTGTGCTCCGTGGTTACACTCTCAGGTGGGCGTTAGCATATCGTAATCACTTGGACCAATAGCATGAGGTTTCCGCATTCGACTTATACGACCGACATTATAAAATACCAGAAATTATACGCTAAAATCAACTCCCGACTTATCCGCGGGAGAACTTATCTGCGAGTATATGCGAAATGTACATTAAAGAACCAATGACAATAAATAAAATCACATTAATAATAAAGTATATTGAACAATTACTATAAAAGTAAGGTTGAATAAATTGGACACTGCAGGTCCATGAATAAAAAAATTGCCATGATAATTTTATCTTGGCGAACAATTCAGGTAAATTACCACTTTCGGTAAGTGGAAGTGGGTCAGAAGTTGCAAGAGACTTTAGTATTGTCTGTAATGCAATGCAAAATTTTGTTTACGTAAAACAAAAACGTTCTCATATATGTGTTACCATTTGAACGTTAAACGAAAAATTGTGATTATCTCGAATGCCGGTCGTTTTTCAAAAAAATGCTAATAGACAAAAAATGCTTAGAATGTGGTGCTTTACCGTAATATGATGTGAAATTATCAAAGTTTTAATTATTTTTGAGGAAACGTTTCATGTCAAGTACCACTTCCAGTTAGCGGAAATAGCTCCAAAGTTGATAGAAGTCTACGTTTTGTACCTAATGATTTGGTTGACCTAAGTGAAAGCGTGTTGTCGTGTTTACATACACATACACAGACATCATTCCAAAAATGGTATCTTCAGACTTAGGGAGGTCTAAAACATCGAGATTCATCAAAATCTTGAAATCCAATTTTTGGATGATTATGATACTTTCCCTATACTTCGTATACAAGAAAGTAAAAGAAGCCTAAAAAGTTGACATGAGCTTCTTTCCTAAAGTCGCTGACAACAGTTCTATGCTATGCAGTTCTACCGAGCGCAGTTGACATGTTAAATTGTGTTTGAACGGGCGGTGATTGGTGAAAACAAAAGTCCGTCATTTTGATTTTCAAATTGACAGTCCAGTAGGTGTCAAGCAAAGGCAGGCCTTGACGCATTCATATTCAAATTCCCTTCTCTCCCGATCCACATGACAGGAAACAATGATTTTGTTTCAAGTTTACCCTCCCATACGGGACGGGGGGAGTGGTGTGGACTGTGACACTTAATATCAGTCGTTGTCGCAGATAGAAAAACAAGGCAGAAGCATACAGACCCATGTGATACGTCCCCCAAACGTTACAGACTGAATTCAAAGGCTTCTTCTTTTTGGGGCGCATACACCGTCAGCACGCCGCTGTCAGATCTAAACACTAGCGTGGCGAATCGCTCGCATACTGAAGTGACTTTAGCTGCAGGTGGAAGTCCCATTTTACTTTATGGTGCCAAGCAGAGTTGTGTTGTGGTGAAGGCGAAAGTGCTGTGAAGAAGCTGCCTGTTGTTACAGTCCTGCCTTTGTCCAGTCTGACAGCGGTCACGGGACAGCGTATCTTTGATTGCCGGTACGACAAACAGTTCTGAGAAGGCATCGGCCACAGCTCTGCTCTTGTGAAAAGAATGGAGATAAACGCCATCAGCTTAGAGAGGGAGCGGCAAGTTCGTTGTATCACGTGAACGTCACGGAGAGAATAAAAGAAGCGCAAACTTTTACAATTACCATAAATTTACATCGGGTGTTACAGACTCAAATAAAATGTATGTTTTTATTATATTGTAGAAATAATAATGTTAATAGCAGTTCACTACTCAAAACGCGGAGCGCCCAGTCTCAAACCCGCGACCTTTACGTTATAAGGCAGCAGTTCTTACCTCTGCCCTATTCAAGAATACGTGTAAACTCCATGTCGATTGACATTTGAGCTTGAGTTTTTAACTCATTGACACCCACATGTAAACCAAATGCTTTTTTTTTCCTTTGGTTATATTCTTGAAAACAAGCGCACATGTATATTTGATATTTGGACTAAAGTCTTCACACATTATACATTTCACGCCATTATTAGTATAACATGGAAAAGGTTTCTGCTTTAGGTATGTGTTCAGCATTTCTTGCATTTCTCTCATTTCCTTTCATCCTACACCTACCCAGATCGTTGTAGACACGGAAGACGCATGACATGTATGTATTCCCAAGAATGATAAACTAGATTATTTACCCTCTACACCTCCAGGTACCCCACACGCAGATAAGGAGCCTTGGTTTGAGCTGGGAGAGTTGAGCTCCGTCAAGGCGAGGGATGGGACAGCAGGCTGCTTGTGCTGATCGTTGTATTTGCAAAACAAAAGACGCTGATGGAGAGGTGCGAAGGGATTTAAGGTGGGCTTCAGGAATTCAAGTGTTAACGGCAAACGCCTGCACTTTGAGTGTAACGCTTGGTAAATGAATGATCTCCAGTGCTTTCTTTGAAAAGTTAACTTAATGTCAGTCTGTACTGATGGCTACGCTGTGTGGGGCCGGAGTCTAAAGGGTTAATATGGATATGGAAATGAGATAATTACATCACCCAGCGACTTCTGGTGACTTTTTGAGCATGTGCTAGCGTCTTTCCGTTGAGAATAGTTGGCAACGGTGATATTGGTACTGCGGTGAGCTGGCGCCCTGCCCAGGGTTTGTTTCCTGCCTTGTGCCCTGTGATGGCTGGGACTGGCTCCAACAGACCCCCGTGACCCTGTAGTTAGGATATAGCAGGTTGGATAATGGATGGATGAATATTGGTATCGTCTGATGCCTTAACCAGTTTGTTATTTGTGTTCTTATCCTAATCCTTCAGAAAGGAAGAAAAAAAGGAAGGAAAATCAAGTAGGAGACGAAGAGAGCAAGAGTGGCAAACCGGGTAATGGAGCCGGTGGGGTGGACAGGAGGTGATGGAGTCAGGAAGCCCTGAGGAATGGCGCTCCGGGGCAGGTTGCTCCTGTTGAGCATTGACAGCATCATTGGATGAAGGAGCCCGGCTCTGAGTGTCCTAGTGGATGGTGATGTAGGTGACTGGGAAGTGAGCCGCAGAGGGCTGACCACATGTCTCAAGGTGTCTAGGCTCTGCTGAGAAGACCCTGAAGGTAGGCAGCAGAGATGGGAGAGAGATAGAGACAAGCACTGGGTCTCAGAGGGAAAGCAAGCCGCTTCTGACTGCCTTCATTCTTGATTTTATTGTATTCAATGGATCTGCTTATCCTTTTTATTTTCCACTACATGCTGTTTTTATGAGGATTGCTGCACTTGCTTTTTGAACGCTCATCAGACTTCTTAAATGAACGCATTTTTGCTCCATGACATTTTGTTTGCGTCCTCCTTCACTTTACTCCATCAAAGTACGACTATGGATGTCCCAGCAAATGAAAGAAGCTCAAGGCTGCGGGCACACGGGACATCACAGATACAAATGAATTTCATATTACAGCAATTTTAACCACAGACACAGTGCCACCCAACACAGTACTGGGTTCAAATGAAATGTTTCTATTAACGACCCGCACTTTTAGGTACAAATGCCAGCCAAAACACCCGAGAACAAATCGATTTTATCCTCCTTCCGGCCCCCTGATGATTATCCCCCCCTCCGACTGCCTCCCAACTGTGACTCTCTGAGCGGAGGCAGAGCGGCTCCTTTTACCTCAGACACGGGAGCACTTTGGTGCCAGGACAAGGTCCATTAACAGGCCTTCTGGGTCAAGTGAAAGTCCCACGGAGTTGGGATTGTAAACCCCTGCAGCCTCCCCCAAACCCAACAGGGCTGTACTATGAGACTTCAGTTCCCAGCATGCCCTGTGGGTATCTGAATGGGTACCGAAGCCCAAGGATGCTGCCATCTAGTGGACTGGGGAAGAAAATATTCACCAGATATTATCTCCCCAGGTGCTTCTATTACATTGGCGTCATGACCGGAGAAGGATCCCAACTGAACCCTGGCCGGGATGCCAGCCTGTGTGCCATCCATTACACATCTTTCAATTAAGTATCTTATCATCAGCAGAATGCATTAAATAATTTCAGATAGGCAAGCCTGGCCTAACTGCTGTTTGTACAATTGGGGGTAACCATTGTTTTTTATGGGTTGACTTGCCTGTGTGCCATGTGCCAGGGGGTCAATTAGGCTTTTATTAGGTTTATGGCAGGAAGAGAAGTATATGGTGTTTTCTTTAAATGGATTTATTGGCTCATTTTGGGTTTTTTAACATGGTTAAAAATAGCATCAAGTCACTAAACACAGAAAATCCTTGGATTGCACAAAGCTTTTTGAAAAGCTGGAAAGTTTTGTGACGCTCTTCTAAACACTTGAGAGCTGGGAAGTCTGCGATTTGATGGTTGCTATAACAAGTGATGTTTCCATTGCTCCTCATACTGCATTTTTTTCTTTCCAGTTTTCCCATTTTTGGATCGGAATTGCATTAAAAATTGTAACCGAAATATCTGACCAAGGCTGTTAAGAGTGTCAAGAGCTTGAACATGGCATTTTATTTCAGGACGGCCGACTGAATGATAAAGGTATTTATTAGAGGGTCATTAATTAATTGTGGGGGGTCTGGCCTCTTAGGGTCTACGCTTGGCGCCAGTGCTGATAAAGCGGGTCTTAAAAAAGGCCTGTGAGATGAGGGATTCAGCTGCTATTAAATCACGCAGAGGTCTCGGAGGAATTACTTTGAGAAGCGTGACTCAAGGGTGAATCAAGCATCCTTTGGGAATGGCAGACCAGGTATGAGGCCCGGACCACCAGCACGCGGCTCAGGAGTGCATTTCTTCTATCAGAAACACATGTCCATGGGTACAAGTGCAGTGTAGGATTCCTGAAGGGGGCCGATGTTCCCCAACAGCCGTCATGATGAATGGGCACAGAGCCACTTTCATATAGAAGAGAGGCCGCCAGCGTGGGAAGCTTACCTCACATGACGACAAGCGTCAAGCTATTGTGCTTGGCATTTCTTTTGTCCTGAGGCCACAGTTCATATCCAGTAGAGGCCTTCAAGTAACCGGGCAGATCTGGGACTTTTCAGGTGGTACATGTCATTTTATGTATAACTAGCTCTTCTACCCATCTAAGGTGGGCTGAAATCTAAATGATCAATGTAGACCTCAGCGTTAACATCTGCAG
Source organism: Polypterus senegalus (assembly GCF_016835505.1). Lineage (NCBI taxonomy): Eukaryota > Metazoa > Chordata > Cladistia > Polypteriformes > Polypteridae > Polypterus > Polypterus senegalus. The sequence goes on from NC_053156.1 coordinate 299,163,767, forward strand.
AGAACCATACAATGCATACTGTACATCTCTATTATAAACCATTTGGTTAAGCAAGCACTGTTAATGTTTGTGCTGCACCATCTGTTGGACTAACAAATGCAATGCATATGTCTCTGTTGTATGGCATTTGGTATGTGACTTATTAAAACACTGTTAATGTTTGCAATGCACCATCTGTTGGAATATCTGTTATATGCCATTTGGTGCGGGGCTCCTGAAAGCAGTGTTAATGTTTGCGCTTCGCCATCTGTTAGAATGACAAATTCAATACATATGTCTTTTTTTATATGCCATTTGGCGGTGCAGTGGTAGCGCTGCTGCCTCGCAGTAAGGAGACCAGGGTTCACTTCAAGGATTCTCCCTGCGTGGAGTTTGCATGTTCTGCCCCTGTCTGTGTGGGTTTTCGACCACAGTCCAAAGACATGCAGGTTAGGTGCATTGGCAATCCTAAATTGTCCCTAATGTGTGCTTGGTGTGTGGGTGTGGGTGTGGGTGTGTGCCCTGTGGTGGGCTGGCACCCTGCCAAGGGATTTGTTCCTGCCTCGCACCCTGTGTTGGATGGAATTGGCTCCAGCAGACCCCCATGGCCCTGTGTTAGGATATAGCGGGTTGGTTAATGGATGGATGGATGTTTGCGATGCACCATCTGTTAGAATATCTGTTATATGCTATTTGGATTGGGACTCATGAAAGCAGTGTTAATGTTTGTGTTGGAATGACAAATGCAATACATATGTCTGTGTTGTACGCCATTTGGTATGGGACTCAAAAAAGTAGTGTTAATGCTTGTACTGTGCCATCTGTTGGAATGTCAAAAGCAGTGCACATGTCTCTGTTGTATGCTATTTGGTATGAGACTCATAAAAGTATTGTTAATGTTCACGATGCACCATCTGTTGGAATATCTGTTATATGCCATTTGGTGTGGGACTCATGAAAGCAGTGTTAATGTTTGTGCTTCGCCATCTGTTGGAATGACATATGCAATGCATCTGTCTCCTTTGTATGCCGTTTGGTGTGGGACTCAAAAAGTAGTGTTAATGCTTGCACTGTGCCATCTGTTGGAATGTCAAATGCAATACATACTGTATATCTCTGTTAATTGCCACTTGAAATTGGATTTGTGAAAGCAGTATTAACATTTGCAATTCACCATCTGTTGGAATGACAAATGCAATGCATATGTCTTCTTTGTATGCCATTTGGTATGGGACTCATAAAAGTATTGTTAATGTTCGCGATGCACCATCTGTTGGAATATCTGTTATATACCATTTGGTGTGGGACTCAAAAAGTAGTGTTAATGCTTGCACTGCGCCATCTGTTGGAATGTCCAATGCAATACATATGTCTCTGTTAATTGCCACTTGGAATGGGATTTGTGAAAGCAGTATTAACACTTGCGATTCACCATCCATTGGAATGACAAATGCAATGCATGTTATTACTAAAAATGTTTGTTATGTGCCACTTTTGGAATATCAGATACAGATATAAAGCAAACGGACGAACACACAAACAGACACTTATCCTTCTATTAAGGTGGATTAGTGGAAACTTTAACTCTGCATTTCAGACACTCTGCCACCTCACATGTGCTCGCTATGGTATTCATGTAGTGTTGAAAGCAAGCATTTTACCCTTTCAAGAGAAAGACAAGAACCGAAGAAACTGGAGGTGTGAAGCATGTGACGTCATCTGGGTGACTGGCATTGATGGTCCATTTCTATGTGAGACTGTAGGTAAGTTTAAAAAAATGCATCTGTTTTCTTCTTTTCGTTCTCTCTAGCTATAGACCAGTGGTCCTCAAACATTTTTATTCTCACGACCCAATTATGCCTTTTGAGTGTCGTCATGACCCGCAATCATCACCCAGGTGATCCGTCTCCCTTAAATAATTGACGCTGACCGTCATCCTTCCCTTTAAGATTAAGTGACGGTGATCGTTGTCCCGGGGGGTGTTGTCCCTCTTGGTGAATCTCCACCAATCATCATCAGGGGGGATTGTTTTTTTACTTTGTAAGTGGCGACCCATAGCAGAGCTTTCCACAAACTATTCGGGACCCTTTCTCTTTCAGTCCTTCAGACTCGGTGTGACCCCAGTTCAAACATCGCAGAACCCAAAATGGGTCACAACCCACAGTTTAAGAAATACTGCTGTAGACATTTTGACTATGAAGTTTTTGACATTGACTTTATCTTTTTGGGCAAGGTGACAGTGACAGAAGGCTCGGACATTCTGGTTATCAGATTTTACTCTCCATTTTCGAGTGCGTCTGTGTTTTTGTGCACTCGGACTACAAATCTTCTGAAAGCATAAACATCTTCTGAGTACGGTGTGTGGAGCGCCTCCTGGTGACGTCAACTGAGCTCTCTCTCTGTCACCCCCTACCTTTTGTGGCGTAACTTTAACACCACAATTCACCCATCCACAGTTCAAATGCCATCCTTCTCTCTGAGTGTGCTGCTGTAGACTCACCCCACAAAAACTTTAACTGTGGTGCACAGCCGGTGCCCAGTGGAGAACCACAAATGTCTTGCTCAGAAGTGGTCTGCATACATCCTGAGCTAACAGGAGAACTGAAAGTGGAGCACTGCCTGGCGATGCCAACTGTCTGTGCCTACCTTTTCTGTGTAATGTCAGCACTACACTCCACGCACCCACAAATCCCAATCCCACCCTCGTCACCTGGTGTACAGCAGTAGACTCGCCCCACAAATCATCTCAGTTTGCAGATTTGCAAAGTGGTGACCTGCCAGTGGACCATCAATGTTTGCCTTAGAGGTGGTCTCTTTAAAGTGTGAGCTAACGGGTAGACAGCTAGTCTTCATCCAAGTCTAGAATACTTCTGAACACTGTGAGTGAATGTCACTGCTGGTGACGCCAGCTGAGCTCTTTCTCCATCAGCCCAAACCTTTTGTAAATCACATCAACACCACACTCCACCCATTCACAGTATAAATCCCACCCTTGTTCACTAGGTGTAGTTCTATGGACTCACACCACAAAGCTCCCCTGTTTTAGATCAGCACAGTGGTGGACTGATGGTGGTCAGAGGCTAACCAGCAACATCTGGCTCAGAAGTGGTCTCCTTATAGCCCAAGCAAACTGGAGGACTGATGGTCTTCAGCCACGCAGAGACTGCTTCTGAATCACTGCCGGCGTAAGAGCGGACCACCTCTACAGTACATGCACTTCTTGACTGGTGACCGGACACAGAGGCTCTTGGGTGTGTTGAACGCCAATAAGCCGTTCCTTGGTTTTGCTGATGTTGAGTTGCAGACAATTCTCAAAGTTCTCCTCCCCGACTGCTGTCCTCTGTCTCACCCTCCTCATCCATACACCCCGTAAGTACAGAATCGTCTGAGAATTTCTGTAAGTGACCTGACCTGCTGTCGGAGGTGTACAGAGTGAAGCGGAGAGGTGCCAGGCCTGTTCCTTGTGGCGCTCCAGTGTTCCACACTCGATTTTTTCATGTTATTGCCTCATTTGTAGTTGCAGTCCAACGTGTTATCTCCATTGAAATGCAACACGCGAGCAAAGTGGGCTTGTTCATTTTGGCACGGTTTAATTGTGTCGTAGTTAAAGACAGATCAACCAAACGATTGATTGCTTTTCACAATAGCGCACATGAATGCATTGTGTTTTAATTCATGCGCATCGATCGCGTGTCATCACTGATAGCAAAGCAAGCGTATTATTGCATTTTGCTTGGCAGTGGCTCCGTGTGTACTGCATTTCGATTCGAGACCACGCAGGAATCTGCCCAGACTAAATCAAGTCAAGTTGGGGAGCCTGCACCGGTACACCCACCACACAACGAAACAATCCCAGTTGGCACTCCCCCAGGCAGACATGCGGTCCAGTCCCACCCTCCGGAAATGACCCTCTATCTGCTGTAGTCGGGTGTTACATGGGCGACCCCTTGGCCTGGTTCAGCCACTCGGGTTCCCAACAATGAGATTCTTACCAGCCGGATCACCCTCGGGGAAACGCGCCACATGGCCATAGTGTCATAACTGACGCTCCCTCACAGTGCAAGTCATGTGCCTCATTCGGGACTCCATGAGCAACACAAAGTCAAACCAATGGTACCCAAGGATATTCCGGAGAGACACACATGAAGGAGTCCAGTCTTCGCCTCAGGTCACTGGAGAGTGTCCATGCCTGGCAACCATATAGCAAGACAGGAAGCACCAGGACTCTAAAGACTTGGACCTTCGTCCTCTTGCATAGACATCGGGAGCACCACACACCTCAGTCCAGCGACCTCATGACCTCCCATGCTCTCCCAGTCATTCTACTGACTTCATAGGAAGAGTCATCAGAGACATGAATGTCACTGTCAAGTAAGTAAACCTCTCAGTGATGAGGTCGACACTCTCTCCACAGACAGACACACTGTTGATGGCCGTGCCCAAGAGGTCATTACAGGCCTGGATGTTGGTTTTTATCAGGGCACTCGCCAGCCCAGACACTCAGACTCCTCACTCAGTCTCTCGAGTGTCCAGATCAGAACCTCCATTGACTCTGTGAAGATCACAGCATCGTCAGCAAAGTCAAGATCCGTGAATCTTTCTTCACCAACAGATGCCCCCCAGCCGCTGGACCCCATGACCCTTGCCCAACACCCAGTCCATACAAGCATTGAACAGAGTAGGAGCAGACGAACCCCAGAATCAACTGGGAAAAACACAGAGGTCCTGCCTCCACTCTGCACAGCACTCACAGTACGAGTGTACAGGCCAGCCATGATATCCAGCAACCTCGAGGGGATCGTGCGAACCCTCAGGATGTTCCACAGGGCAGCTCGATCAACTGAGTTGGACGCTTTGTGAAAATCGACAAAGGCTGCGAAGAAACTCTGTTGATATTCTCGTTTGCGCTTCATGAGAACCCTCAGTGCCAGGATGCGGTCGATGGTAGACTTCTTAGGCATAAAACCAGACTGTTCTGGTCACTGGTAGGTGAGCAAGTGATCACGGATCCTATTGAGGGAGACCCTAGCAAGGACCTCACCCGGCACCGAGAGCAGTGCTATCCCCCTCTATTTGCTGCAATCCAGGCGATCACCCTTCCCTTTCCAGATAGGGACGACAAGTCATGTTTTCCAGTCACTTGGGATGATGCCAGTCTCCCAAATGTTAGCAAAGATTGCTTGCAATGCCACGAGGACAGCCTTACCACCAGCTTGGAGAAGTTCACCCTCTGGGTACCACAGAACCCTGCAGCCTTCCATCCCCCCCCTTAGCTGGTTCACCACCTGTGCCATCTCAGTGAGACTTGGGAGGTTCACAACTAATTGGAGGATCAGCCTCAAGGACCGTGGATCAGAGATATCCAACATCCCAGCTGGAGGATCAGCTTTAAACAACTTCTCAAAATACAGTGGTGTGAAAAACTATTTGCCCCCTTCCTGATTTCTTATTCTTTTGCATGTTTGTCACACATGTTTCTGATCATCAAACACATTTAACCATTAGTCAAATATAACACAAGTAAACACAAAATGCAGTTTTTAAATGATGGTTTTTATTATTTAGGGAGAAAAAATCCAAACCTACATGGCCCTGTGTGAAAAAGTAATTGCCCCTTGTTAAAAGATAACCTAACTGTGGTGTATCACACCTGAGTTCAATTTCCGTAGCCACCCCCAGGCCTGATTACTGCCACATCTGTTTCAATCAAGAAATCCCTTAAATAGGAGCTGCCTGACACAGAGAAGTAGACCAAAAGCACCTCAAAAGCTAGACATCATGCCAAGATCCAAAGAAATTCAGGAACAAATGAGAACAGAAGTAATTGAGATCTATCAGTCTGGTAAAGGTTATAAAGCCATTTCTAAAGCTTTGGGACTCCAGCGAACCACAGTGAGAGCCATTATCCACAAATGGCAAAAACATGGAACAGTGGTGAACCTTCCCAGGAGTGGCCGGCCGACCAAAATTACCCCAAGAGCGCAGAGACGACTCATCCGAGAGGTCACAAAAGACCCCAGGACAACGTCTAAAGAACTGCAGGCCTCACTTGCCTCAATTAAGGTCAGTGTTCACGACTCCACCATAAGAAAGAGACTGGGCAAAAATGGCCTGCATGGCAGATTTCCAAGATGCAAACCACTGTTAAGCAAAAAGAACATTAGGGCTCGTCTCAATTTTGCTAAGAAACATCTCAATGATTGCCAAGACTTTTGGGAAAATACCTTGTGGACTGATGAGACAAAAGTTGAACTTTTTGGAAGGCAAATGTCCCGTTACATCTGGCGTAAAAGGAACACAGCATTTCAGAAAAGAACATCATACCAACAGTAAAATATGGTGGTGGTAGTGTGATGGTCTGGGGTTGTTTTGCTGCTTCAGGACCTGGAAGGCTTGCTGTGATAGATGGAACCATGAATTCTACTGTCTACCAAAAAATCCTGAAGGAGAATGTCCGGCCATCTGTTCGTCAACTCAAGCTGAAGCGATCTTGGGTGCTGCAACAGGACAATGACCCAAAACACACCAGCAAATCCACCTCTGAATGGCTGAAGAAAAACAAAATGAAGACTTTGGAGTGGCCTAGTCAAAGTCCTGACCTGAATCCAATTGAGATGCTATGGCATGACCTTAAATAGGCGGTTCATGCTAGAAAACCCTCAAATAAAGCTGAATTGCAACAATTCTGCAAAGATGAGTGGGCCAAAATTCCTCCAGAGCGCCGTAAAAGAGTCATTGCAAGTTATCACAAACGCTTGATTGCAGTTATTGCTGCTAAGGGTGGCCCAACCTGTTATTAGGTTCAGGGGGCAATTACTTTTTCACACAGGGCCATGTAGGTTTGGATTTTTTTTTTCTCCCTAAATAATAAAACCATCATTTAAAAACTGCATTTTGTGTTTACTTGTGTTATATTTGACTAATGGTTAAATGTGTTTGATGATCAGAAACATTTTGTGTGACAAACATGCAAAAGAATAAGAAATCAGGAAGGGGGCAAATAGTTTTTCACACCACTGTAGATGTAATCAAATGACCAATCGGCATCCAAAGGGGCGTCAACAGTTGGCGAAAGAGGTGGTCCAATCAGGAGTGTGCTGTACTTGGAAAGAAGGAGAACAGAAAGTCGACAAGGCAGCGGACCCGCCATCTCGTTGAATGGGTGGAAACGGGCGATCTAATTGATGATTTCATTCTCTTGTGTATTGTGAGAAAAACAATATAATATCTGGTCATCACAGAGGGTATGAATAAAAAGCTGCAAAGAAACCGTGCTCACCTCATCTGACCTGACCTGCTGTTATATTTTGTAGTCCGAGGTGTAGAGAGTGAACAGGAGAGGTGACAGGCCTGTTCCTTATGTTCCTCACACAGTCCGAGTCTCACAAACCAGGGCCGGTGCCATCATTAAGGCAAATTAGGGCACAGATCATGGCAGAGTGGGGATCCAGCCGCATGGTTTGGCTACCAAACAGTAAAAGCTTGGTCTACGGTGCAGAATAACCTAACACTGGCAACGCGCCTGACAGAGAGTCCATCATCCAGGACACCACAGGCTCATCTGCCTGCATATCGCTGAGCTAACGTGTTGGTTAAAGTGAGTTTAAACTGTCACATAGTTCCAGATATTGGAAAAGTCCAAAGTTGTCATCTATCAAAGTAAAATGGTAAATATTTTTTTGTTAATAAAATAAAAAAAACAGTACATTAGCGCAATCCCAAAATAACACAAACTAAAATGAAAAATCATAAAACGACACACAATCTGTAACAAAGGTACGCTGACCTCCCATTAAATCCATCGCTAACATTTGAATTGTCTGCCATCTCACTTACTCTCCAGACACTAACCAGACGCCATGTATTGTTTTAAAACACTGGCATGTACTTCATTTGAACTCTAGTGATTTCGGAGCCACCTCTTCTTGCTTTCCTTCATGGTCACAATTTAAAAGACATTGCTGGGAATCAAATACGCACCTCTTTTTCAGACTACCCACCTTAATAAAATGCAGGAGTGTCTCTTTGTCTGTCTGTACGTTCGTTCAGTTGCTCTGCCTCCGTCATTCCAAAGGATGTCTGTTAGTTCCTCCCGTGCTCTTTGGCGCCTTGGGCAGCAAGTTTTTTCCAATGGACTCGATCAACTTCATTTTAGCGGTAGGGCAACAGTTTTCATGTCCCCCATATATGCTGACCTCCAAGTGGCATGTGGCCTGCCTGGTTTGGTGGTATCCAGCGCATGGCGAGCCTTGGAATGCGTTAAGTGGCAAACACGGTATGTGTCTGGATAAGCATATCCTGCATTCTGTAAATGATGTCTTCCAGTGATCTGTGTGTCCGTACAGCTTTTACGTCTCTGCCATTCCAAAAGATGGCTCATCAAAAGCCTTTTTAGTAATAAAATGCATTTCATTTGTCATTCCAACAGATGGTGCATCACAATTAACACTGCTTTCACAAATTCATTACCAAAAGGTATGTAACAGAGACGTACAGTATGCATTGCATTTATCATTCAAACAGATGACACATCACAAACCTTTTTAGAAATAAAATATACTGTATTTGTCATTCCAACAGATGATGCATTACAAACATTAACACTGCTTTTATGACGTGCCCCACAGGTGAAGAAAAATAAAAGTCTTTATTTATTTTACACGTGCCTCAGTGTGAGTCTGTGCCGGGTTGGGTGCAATATAGCGCCTTTCTTACAATATATAGTGGAAATCAGCCCGACTACAGACAGACACAGGACTCCCAATGTCCAAAACACACAGGCTTATTTTCAGTTCTGCACAGCACAGCGCACCAATCACTCACAATAATTGCTCAGTCCTTTATACTTCTCTTCCTCTTTTTCCTTTCCTGCCGCCTCCACTCCTCTCTTGCAAACTCTGTCCTCTGCCTCCCAACTATGGCTCCCTGACTGGAGTGAGGCGGCACCTTTCATAACACACCCGGATGTGCTCCGTGGTGACCTTCCTGCAGCACTTCCTGGTGTGGCGGAAGTGCTGCAGTCTGTGTCTCCTGGAAAATCTTGTCCCTCTCCCAGACCTTTCACCTTCTAGGTGTCCCGGCCGTCTGCCACAATATATATATACATACAGTCCTATGAAAAAGTTTGGGAAGCCCTCTTAATTCTTTGGATTTGTGTTCATCATTTGCTGAGCTTTCTAAGTAGCAACTTTCTTTTAATATACGACATGTGTGACGCTATAGCCTCACCGTGACGCTGATACATTATAGTTCGGATAGATACGGGACAAGACTCTCAATAAGTTTTACGTATGTACCAAACGAACAATACATCAGCAAGTTTACCAATTTTTGCTTTTTTTTTACAATCAGGTTGTTTGCTTAGTTTCTTTTCCAGATGTTTCACCGTATGTTTCGGGTGCAAGTCTCGGGCGTAAAATACCATTTTTACCGACCGGTTTGTAAAGGTGGCATAGATGCTAACTAAATGCAGTCACGGGTGCCTGGGAAGATCAAACAACGGCTATAAGCGGAGTCCAAGTTGTATTAGTAGTGTACGTGTACCGTAATGTTTAAGTTTGTATATTAGTAACCTCAAGGTTAGGTATAAATGTTTTGGTGTTTATTGTTTTATTATGTACTAGCAAAATACCAGCGCTTCGCAGCGGAGAAGTAGTGTGTTAAGGAAGTTATGACAAAGAAAAGGAAACATTTTAAAAATAACGTAACATGATTGTCAATCTAATTGTTTTGTGACTGTTATGAGTGTTGCTGTCATCAAGGATTTGATTCTCATTATTTCTTTCAATCAGGTTCGTATTTGGAGGACGCGTTGTGTTCAAGTTACATTCCGTGTTTGTCAACCGTTGTAAAGATAACAGGCTTCATTCATCGAAGTGTTCACAACCCAAATCGGTACTCGCGAATCTAAGATGTTTAACAGGCATTCCCGGTATTAAGTTGTGGATTTGCCTGCGAGTATTTAGCGACAGCGTGTCTATTAACTTGTGGATTTTTCTGCGAGTATTTGGCGGCATTGTCACGAAGTTATTTCCATCTAGCTGCATCAGAAAATGTGCTACGACGTCTGACACGCCACCTTTTTAGTGTTTTCTCACAGCTTGGATTGCTGCTGTCATAATCGGTTTGAGTTTCGTGGTTTGTTTCAATGACGGCAGTATTTGCTGGACTTGTGTTGAAGTGACATTCGGCATCTGTCAAGCGTTGTAAGCATACAACCGCCTTCATCGATAACTTTGCATCGTAATAAATGAACAATAAAACAGTGGAGAAGCCGTGGATTAAATTAAAAGGCTGCATTTATCAGCAGGGAGATGTGAATACCGTGGCGAAGCAAGGAAGGGAATGAAGAGACCGGAACGACGGACGGCCTTATATGGGCAGGCACTCAATTACGTGGGAGGCGTGACGATGAGGGACACAACGGCGCATCACACGGCGACCGAGCTGCAGGCTATGGCCGTATATATGTACGTAAGTAGGTTCCAGTTATGACCGTTACGCGTAGAATTTTGAAATGAACCTGCTTAACTGTTGTAAGGAAGTTGTAAGGAATGAGCCTTCTACCTACACGGGAAGTTGAAGAATTAGTGATGAGTCAGTCAGTCAGTCAGTCAGTCAGTCAGTGAGGGATTTGCCTTTTATTAGTATAAATATGCTGTTGTCGGATATTTTGATTTGTACTTGCAGTGTATGATTTCCCTGGCAGGACTTAAATGGTATCTCCCTATGATTAGGTAAGCTGATCCTGTCAATGAAAAAGGCTTTATAAGTACTGTTGTGGCCGCAAGAGGAGGGAAGGATCGCTTGGAGAGAATTAAGAGGGGTTAGATAGTGCGAGGCATGCCAGCCCAAGAGGTGCCTGGTGGCGGAGCTGTTGGTTGATATAAAGGAGTGTGTGAGGCTCCTGAGGACCAAAAAACGACTCCTGAGATTTTTATTTTTTGGAGGAAACAGAGTTTAGTTTTGTATTACTTTAAGGCTGCTGATACCTTTGCATGGACTGGAATTGATTTTATATATATATATATATATATATACTGCTAATTAAAGGAACACTTTTTAATCAGAGTATAGCATAAAGTCAATGAAACTTATGGGATATTAATCTGGTCAGTTAAGTAGCAGGGGTTGTTAATCAGTTTCAGCTGCTGTGGTGTTAATGAAATTAACAACAGATGCACTAGAGGGGCAACAATGAGATGACCCCAAAACAGGAATGGTTTAACAGGTGGAGGCCACTGACATTTTTCCCTCCTCATCTTTTCTGACTGTTTCTTCACTAGTTTTGCATTTGGCTACAGTCAGTGTCACTACTGGTAGCATGAGGCGATACCTGGACCCTACAGAGGTTGCACAGGTAGTCCAACTTCTCCAGGATGGCACATCAATACGTGTCATTGCCAGAAGGTTTGCTGTGTCTCCCTGCACAGTCTCAAGGGCATGGAGGAGATTCTAGGAGACAAGCAGTTACTCTAGGAGAGCTGGAGAGGGCCATAGAAGGTCCATAACCCATCAGCAGGACCAGTATCTGCTCCTTTGGGCAAGGAGGAACAGGATGAGCACTGCCAGAGCCCTACAAAATGACCTCCAGCAGGCCACTGGTGTGAATGTCTCTGACCAAACAACCAGAAAGACTTCATGAGGGTGACCCAAGGGCCCCATGTCCTCTAATGGGCCCTGAGCTCACTGCCCAGCAGCATGCAGCTCGATTGGCATTCGCCATAGAATACCAGAATTGGCAGATGCACCACTGGTGCCCTGTGCTTTTACAGATGAGAGCAGGTTCACCCTGAGCACGTGACAGAAGTGAAAGGGTCTGGAGAAGCCATGGAGAACATTATGCTGCCTGTAACATCATTCAGCATGAGCAGTTTGGTGGTGGGTTAATGATTGTCTGGGGAGGCATATCCATGGAGGGTCACACAGACCGCTACAGGCTTGACAAAGGCACCTTGGCTGCCATTAGGTATCAGGATGAAATCCTTGGACCCATTGTCAGACCCTATGCTGGTACAGTGGCTCCTGGTGCACGACAATTCCTGGCCTCATGTGGTGAGAGTATGCAGGCAGTTCCTGGAGGATGAAGGAATTGATACCATTGACTGGCCACCACACTTTCCTGACCTAAATCCAATAGAACACCTCTGGGACATTATGTTTTGGTCCATCCAATGCCACCAGGTTGCACCTCAGACTGTCCAGGAGCTCAGTGATGCCCTGGTCCAGATCTGGGAGGAGATCCCCCACAACATCATCTGTCATCTCATTAGAAGCATGCACCGATGTTGTCAGGCATGTATACAAGAACACAGGGGCCATACAAAGTGCTGCGTAATTTGAGTTGCTGCAATTAAATTTTGGGCAAAATGGACTAGCCTGCCACATCATTTTTTCACTCTGATTTTTGGGGCGTCTTTGAATTCAGGGCTCTGTAGGTTGATCATTTTCATTTCCATCAAACGATGTGGCATCCTTTCGTTCCTAACACATTACCCAGTCTATATCAGTATAGATATCCAGGAGGATTTCTTTTTCCCATTGAGATCTGATGTGTTTTCAAAGTGTTCCTTTAATTTTTTTGAGCAGTTTATATATAAATATATATATATTAGGGTAACAGCCTCTGTGTTTCCCAATTTCTATTTTTTGCCCTTTGTTTCTTCATAATTTTATTTTGTCTTGTCACAGGATTATTTATACGTTATTTATGCATCCTTTTTTACATCAACAACTGTTTTTTTTTTCCTACTCTGTCTTGGAATAATAAAATTACCTTTTTATTTTGTCTCTTATTACCCCCTCAGTCCTGGTCAGTCCCAAAGTACCAGCAGGCCATCTGCTTTAGTAGATGGCTTCTGACAATGTGCCTTATGGAGACAGTAGGATTTCAGCAGTGACATTAAGTTTATTGGATTAACTGAAAATATGCAATATGCATCATAACAAAATTAGACAGGCGCATTAAAGTGGGCACCCAACAGAGATATGACATCAATACTTAGTTGAGCCTCCTTTTCAAATATAACTGCGTCTAGACGCTGTCCTCCTATAGCCTCTGATGAGTGTCTGGATTCTGCATGGAGGTATTCATTGATCTGACCGAGATTTCCATTCATGTGCGCGAGTAGTGAAGATCAAACAACCTCTAAAATGGCATCCATCTCTGGCGAAAGACCAAAGTGAATGTTCCAAGCAAAAAACTCTGTGGATGACGTTTTGCGTATGAGCGCTGAATCGGACTCTGAATTGTCAGATTTTGATGCAAGTGATCTGGAGATCGAAAACGAAAATGAGGTACGTGCGTCACCTGATCGGTCCCCCAGCTGATCGTGGTGCTGAACATGTCGTATCGTGTAGCTGATGCGCCTACGCCGGCGTTCACCCGAGAGGACTGCCACTTACGATGACAAGAGGTACAAACTAGATTGCGTCACAATGTGACTGCTACTGCTGGGCGAAGAAAGCTGGGCAGCAAAAGACGTTTAATGTTGATTTTATGTTTAAAACCATCGCCTTGTGTGCTTCTCAGAAAATATTTAGCCCTCCAAGAGTTAAAAATGACAAAAAATAAGTAGATATGAAATCCATCCATTATCCAACCCGCTATATCCTAACTACAGGGTCACAGAGGTCTGCTGGAGCCAGTCCCAGCCAACACAGGGTGCAAGGCAGGAAACAAACCCTGGGCAGGGCGCCAGCCCACCGCAGGGCACACACACACACCACACACACTAGGGACAATATAGGATCACCAATGTACCTAACCTTCATATCTTTGGACTGTGGGAGGAAACCCATTCAGACACGGAGAGAACATGCAAACTCCACACAGGGACGACCCAGGAAGCGAACTCAGGTCTCCTTATACTGCGAGGCAGCAGCGCTACCCACTGCGCCACCATGCCACCCAGATATGAAATTTGAGGAAAATTGTACAACCGGAAGTGGTACTTTAATTGAATACTTTCGCACATTTTCAAGTATATTATGCTTATTATTACAAATTACAAGTTTTGTATAAATATTTATAACAATAAAAAGCAAGCAGAAATGAAATTTGAGAAAAAGTACTCAACCAGAGTTAGTATTTTATTTAAATAACCATCTGAATCTTTTGTATAATGGAAATATAAATGTGTAATGGGAACAATACGCTGCCATGTCTGTGCCATGTTCTTGGTAATACATTTTTTTTATTTCCGCCATCATTATCATAATTAAATGCAGTTTTACACATAGCAATTTACTGTATTGCAAAAAATATGATATACAGGGCCTTTCTTAGGTTTTTGGTGCCCCTAGGCAAAGGTACCTGTCGGGGCCCTGCTGTTTCTATCCATATGAACATATGATCATTATTTTATCCATATAAATGTGTAATAATTAGTGATTTTTAGCTCATTATTTTATGATTATATTTATGGATGTGGTGAGAGAGGACATGCAGTTGATGGATGTAACAGAACAAGATGCAGAGGACAGAAAGATATGGAAGAAGATGATCCGCTGTGGCAACCTCCTAACGGGAGCAGCCGAAAGAAGAAGAATAACGGGAGCAGCCGAAAGAAGAAGAAGATTATTATATATATATATCAGATTGGAGCGGAACATGTCAAAAGAACTTACTGACTATTCCTAATGTAACACGTAAATCAAACCTTTAATGTTAAAACACCTTGCGTACTTTCATTTTTGCTTAACTCTGAATAATCGAGGGAGTCGACGACTTCGTGCTCAACTAATATTAACGCTAAGCCATTCAATCGATCTTGCGTCATGCTTGCTCGCAGGTCACTCATAATCAGGTTGAGCTTTCAGCAGACGCGACAGTTACACGAATTGTCAAAGTGATACGTAATGCAACAGAGACGTTTGGGAAAGAATCTTGCAAATTGTTCTCGAGTATGAATTGCAAACTTTTAAGAGCGTCTTAATGCAAAGGTGGCATCCTATGGCAGAAACCCAGCTGAAGTCATTGAGCTCTTCTTTGTAAATTGGAGACTGCATGGCTAGCTGCTTGAATTCATACACCTGTGGCAATGGCTCTGATTGAAACTCCTGAATTCAAGAATTAAGAGGTGGGTGCCAATACCTGTGCCCATACAGGGTATGTCGTTTCATTGTTGGATTTTGTTTAATTTGACTAATTTACCGGTTCCTGGTTTTCCTTTATATATTGTGATAGATGACCGGGATCCTTGCCCGGTTGGGACGCCCATCTGAGGAGAGGACCAGGGCAGAGGACATATCAACAGCAGTACCTCCCCGTGACACGAGAGGGCAGCCCCCTCAGTTGCATCGGTGCCATGGGCTTGGAGCTTAGGAGCTCAACCCTGTTGGAGCCCGTAGCCACCGACAGGGGGCACCTGAACAGCTCTGGAGCCGTGGTCTGCAGCACTTTCGCCACACCCAGAGGGTGCTGCCAAAAGATGATCAGAGAGCACCTGGAGCACTTCCAAGTGCAGTATTACAGAGGCCGCCTCGCTCCATTCAGGGAGCCGGAGTCGGGAGGCAGAGGACGGAGCTTGCGAGGAGAGGAGAGGATTGG
This sequence comes from Polypterus senegalus, assembly GCF_016835505.1. Taxonomy (NCBI): domain Eukaryota; kingdom Metazoa; phylum Chordata; class Cladistia; order Polypteriformes; family Polypteridae; genus Polypterus; species Polypterus senegalus. Next base: position 299,179,296 of record NC_053156.1, read on the forward strand.
AGGCGGCAGGAAAGGAACATCACATTGGCTGATGCTCATGTTCATGAGTCCACCATCAGGAGAACACTGAACAACAATGGTGTGCATGGCAGGGTTGCGAGGAGAAAGCCACTGCTCTCCAAAAAAAACCATTGCTGCTCGTCTGCAGTTTGCTGAAGATCACGTGGACAAACCAGAAGGCTATTGGAAGAATGTTTTGTGGACGGATGAGACCAAAGTAGAACTTTTTGATTTAAATGAAAAGCGTTATGTTTGGAGAAAGGAAAACACTGCATGCCAGCATAAGAACCTTATCCCATCTGTGAAACATGGTGGTGGTAGTATCATGGTTTGGGCCTGTTCTGCTGCATCTGGGCCAGGACGGCTTGCCTTCATTGATGGAACAATGAATTCTGAATTATATCAGAAAATTCTAATAAATGACCAAGTATAATATTGTTGTCTCATTTGTTTAACTGGTTTCTCTTTATCTACTTTTAGGACTTGAGTGAAAATCTGATGATGTTTAAGGTCATATTTATGCAGAAATATAGAAAATTCTAAAAGGTTCAAAACTTTCAAGCGCAACTGTATATATATGAATGTTTATTGTTTATTGTCAATGAGTGGACGCTAGGGTTCGCTGTTGCCCCGTGAAACCAAATGGACCGATGCAGACACTGGTTGAAAAGCACCAAGAACTATTTTAATTTTCTTCTCCAAAGTGCCCCAAGGCACCTCCACCACCACAAACAATAAACATATCAAAAATACAATAATCCAATCCTCCACTCCCAGCAGCTCCGTCACAATCCCTCCCAACTTCGGCTCCGCTTGCTGGGTCTCTCATAGTCCTTTATATTAAGTGCTCCTGTCCTTATGTCCATGTGATTCCATAGCACTTCTGGGTCAGATAAAGACTTATATTTTTCTTCAGCCCAGAAGTACTTCTGTTTCTCTCTTCTCGTGACTTGGGAGTACTTCCGGGCTACCGAGAAAATAAAAATCCCCACGTCCCACTGCAGCGTCCCACGATGGCACCCACGACAGCCAGCAGGTCTGTGAAGCTGAACTCCATCTCCAATGGTGCCCTGAAGGAATCCGGGGCACCTCCATGGTGCAGGGAAGATGCCATCTAGTGTCTTGGATGTGTCGGCCGGGATGAGCTATATATATATATCTATATATATAGTGAAAAAAATAGCCCCGGACACAGACAGACCGACACTAGAATGTCCAAAACACACTTCTTTATTTACTCTTTCAACACCACAATGCCTTCAATCACCAACTCTCTTCCTTTCTGTTCCTTTTTCTCATCTTCTTCTTTCTCTTTCTTGACCTCCTGTCCCCTCCTCACAAGCTTCGTCTCCTTCCTCCCAACTCTGGCTCCTCTACTGGAGGAAGGTGGTCCCTTTTATTATGACCCAGATGAGCCCCAGGTGCTCCCCCGACGTCACTTTCTGGTGTGGCAGAAGTGCCAGAAGAACACCTGGAAGCACTCCGGGTGCCCTTGGGATTACTTTCGGCAGCACTTCCTGGTGTGGTGGAAGTGCTGCCATTCAGGATTCCCTAACTGTCCGGGCGCCCCCTGGCGGTGGCCACGTCCTCTCATAGTGGCTGGTCCCAGCTCCGTTCCTTTGGCCCCCAATTAGACCCGGGCGGCTGCGCTCTCCTGGCCGAGGAGAAGTATCGTCCAACTCGGGGACTGTCGAGGCGTCCTGACCGGGCAGTGCCCCTGCTCATCTGTGACAATATATACTCAGCAAAAAAAGAAACTCCCTCTGACTTTCAACTGTTTTTACTTTCAGTAAACTTAATGTGTAAATATTTGTATGAACACTAAAAGAGTCGACACCATAAGACAAACTAAAAATGTTTCACAATGTGTCCCTGAATGAAGGGAGGCTCAAAATCAAAAGTACCAGTCAGTATCTGGTGTGGCCACCAGCTGCTTGAAGTACTGCAGTGCATCTCCTCCTCATGGACTGGACCAGATTTGTCAGTTCTTGCTGTGAGATGTTACCCCGCTCTTCCACCAAGGCACCTGCAAGTTCCTGGACATTTCTGGGGGGACTGGCCCTAGCCATCGATCCAAATCAATCCCACTCCAGGGTACAGGCCTCGGTGTAACGCTCATTCCTTCGACGATAAACACGAATCCGTCCATCACCCCTGGTGAGACAAAACCGTGACTCATCAGTGAAGAGCACTTTTTGCCACTCCTGTCTGGTCCAGCGAAGGTGGGTTTGTGCCCATAGGCGGCGTTGTTGCTGGTGATGTCTGGTAAGGACCTGCCTTACAACAGGCCTACAAGCCCTCAGTCCAGCCTCTCTCAGCCTATGCGGACAGTCTGAGCACTGATGGAGGGATTGTGTGTTCCTGGTGTGACTCGGGCAGTTGTTGTGGCCATCCTGTACCTGTCACGCAGGTGTGATATTTGGATGTACCGATCCTGTGCAGGTGTTGTTACACGTGGTCTTCCACTGCGAGGATGATCAGCTGTCCTTCCTGTCTCCCTGTAGCGCTGTCTTAGGCGTCTCACAGTGCGGACATGGCAATTTATTCAGCAGTCCTCATGCCTCCCTGCAGCATGCCTAATGCACGTTCACGCAGATGAGCAGGGACCCTGGGCATCTTTCACAGTCGGTAGACAAGTCTCTTTAGTGTCCTGCGTTTTTAGAACTGTGACCTTAAATGCCTACTTTCTGTCAGCTGTTAAGGTCTTAACGACCATTCCACAGGTGCATGTTAATTAATTGATTATGGTAAATTGAACATGCATGGAAAACATTGTTTAAACCCTTTACAATGAAGATCTGTCAAGTTATTTGGATTTTTAAAACATTATTGTTGAAATACGCAGTCCTGAAAAGGGGACGTTTCTTTTTTTGCTGAGTATATATATATGTATGTTACATAGTTTACTGTCAAATAATCAAAGAGTACGCGACACGTGTTTCGCCTTTATTTGTGCTCATCAGGTGTACACACTCCACTGCTCCACTTGTGGGAATCGAACCACGGACGTCAGCATCAGAGACAAAGTCCCTTTACGCTGCACCACGGCATGTAGTCTGTTTATTTGACAGCCTGTAGATTGAACTAATTACATTCATTACGTAAAGGGACTTCTTCTCTGATGCTGATATTATATATATAATGTTTGGTGACCAATCCCTCTACAAGGAATTCCTCCTCCTGGCCATCAAGGGGGCATAAAGAAGGCAGGCCATCAAGAAGAACACAGAGGCTGCTGAGAGGGCATCAAGATGGCTGTGGGTGAGCAGAAGAGAGCCGTGCGCTAATGTCACTCAGACACAGGCGGGGGGTATGAAGGATCAGTACGACCTCACCTCCATGTCTATGTTGAAAGATGAGTCTGAGCACATCGGAAGATGTATGTATGAAGTTTTGAGCTATTGATTAGTTTTGTTTTCTACGCCTCTCTATTTTATGGATTCATTTATTGAACTGCACTGCAGTTTGGGCACTGCTTGTTTGATGTAATAAAATTCTTTATGCATGGCATCATTTTCTAGCTCTATAAATAAGAGCATAAGAGAACATAAGTAATTTGACAAACAATAGGAGACCATTCAGTCCATCAAGTCTGTTTGTTTCGCTAATCGCCAAGCTGTCCCGTATTTTATACGGATTTTTCTTAAAGGATTCCAAGGATTCTGCTTCTGTGAGGAATACATCTTTTATTTCACAAAGATTCTTCAAGGCCCCTTTAGTGTCCAGCCAAGGTTTTCGATGGGATTTTCCCCTCTAGTGTAAGTTCTTTCAGGACTTACATGCCTAGTGACTCCTGGATCATGTCGTCTGCCTCTTGACCACGATGAAGTTGGATAGTTCGAGTGCACACCAACTAGATAAGAATACATTTTGGGTAGAGCATTGTGCGTCGTGTTTAAAACGTTGGAGAAAATTTGGTGGTTTACTGGCCTTCTTTCAGAAGAAAACAAGAAACACACACCCTGAATGCTGCTAACCTGCAATTCCCAAATCTTAACACACAGGCGCTATACAGAATCAACACCGTGGAGTGCTCCTTTGAAGTTAAAGCCCAAAATGTTTCGATCACACACCTCATAACATCAAGATTGTTCTCCAAAGGTAGAAATCCACGCTGGCAGTTTAATTCCTGGAAGCCTCTCAGCCCCAAATACTTTCTTATCCTTTCTAAATGTCATAAACATCCCAACCCCACAACGGCCAATCAGCAACCCCCCCCATTACTGCTTGCACTTTACATTCCAAGAAAGGTTTTTAAACCCGCGCTCATGGTGGTGTCCACAGACGTGAAGCTGAGGTCATTCTGATCCTCATACAGGGTCCTAAAAAGCCTGGAACCTACTGGACACCCCCTCACCCCCCCATCCCACCACTGCTTCCTTCCCAGATGTTTGCCATTGAAATTAGAGTGTAAGTACTTAGAGAAAATGAGCCTCCACTCTCTAATCTCCTTAGGCCTTATTAAGTTGTTAGTATCTCGTACGGCTGCTTTAGCGGCTCTAAGTGGCCTTGCAGACGTTTAAAACTGGCCCACTTTATGTTAAAGGCTATCAGCTCATGGCAGGTCACATAAACATTGACCCGCAGAGAGGACTTTAACAAATGGCTGTGTGGGAGTGTACGCGTGTGTGTGTGTGCGTGCGTGTGTGTGTGCAGCCACTCACTGGTAAGGAGAGCACAGCTGGCTCAGGGGCTGCCATGACTTCACTGGGGTGATGCCAGCTTACGTTTGGATGTGAAAACAAAGAGTGGCTCATGTTTCTAATACAGCGCCTTTCATGGAGAGAGCCAACCAATCAACCAACGCACAGTAATTAACTAGCAATTTCCACACAAAGTTACATGAGGACAGATTTCTGTATAGACGGTGCCCTCCATAATGTTTGCGACAAACCCACAGTTTAAAATGACACATCCAACAATTCAGACGTCGTGATTAAAGTGCACGCTGCAGACGTTCATTTAAGGGGATTTGCAGACATTTCGGTCACACGGCACTTTTTCTACACAGTCGTTCCATTTTAGGGCATCAAAATATATGGGAAACAGCAATGGCGGGTCTGTTTAAGGACTTTGTCGCACATCCCTCACATGCACGTGCAATGACTGCTTGAAGGCTGCGACTCACAGGCATCACCAGGTGCTGAGGGTCTTCTCTGGTGATGCCCTGCCAAGCCTCTAATGCAGCCATCTTCAGCTGTTTCAGTGGGGCTTGTCCCCTTACATTTTCTCTTCAGCGGATGGAAGGCCTACTTTGGTTTGGACATGTGCAGAGGAGAGATGCTGAGTATATTGGGTGAAGGATGCTAAGGATAGAGCTGCCAGGGAAGAGGAGAAGAGGAAGGTGTAAGAGAAGGTTTATGGATGTGGTGAGAGAGGACATGCAGGTGATGGGGGTGACAGAGCAAGATGACGAGGACGAAAAGATATGGAAGAGGATGATCTGCTGTGGCAACCCTTAACGGAAGCAGCCGAAAGAAGAAGAAGAAGAAGAAGGAAGGCCTACTCAATTGTATAGAAATCAGGTGACTGGCTTTGCCATTCAAGAATGTTTTGGTCATATAACACTTTTCTTCACAGACCCCCATTTCAGGGCACCATAATGTTTTGGGACAGTTGGTGTTACAGGTGTTTGTGATACCTCAGGTGGGTTTCATGACTTCATTAGATACCTCGGCTTGCTTCTACCCTTTGGAGTCTGCAGTTGCTTTTGTTCAACATGAGGATCAGAGCTGTGCCAGTGAAAGTCAAAGAAGCCATTATAAGGATGAAGAGCAAGAATAAAACCATTAGAGACTTTGGGAATACCTTAAGATGACCAAACTCAACTGTCTGGAAGAAGAAAGAACACACTGCTGGGCTCAGTAATCACAAAGGGACTGGTAGGCCAAGGAAGACCTGCACTGCCAAGGACAGAAGACTCTTCACTCTGGTCAAGAAAAAGCAACAAACGCCTGATTGACAGATCAGAAACAGACTTCAGGGGGCCGATGTGCGTCTGTCAGAGGCAACTATCAGCCGAAAACTTCATGAGCAGAAACACAGAGGCCACACAGCAAGATGGAAACCACAAGAACAGGATGGCCAGATTACAGTTTGGGAAAGAGGACATCAAAGGGCCTGCAGAATTCTGGAGGAAGCTTTTTTGGGACAGACGAGACAAAGATGAACCTCATCAGAGTGATGACAAGAACAAAGTGTGGAGATGACAAGGAACTGCAAAGCAGACCACCTCATCTGTTAAACATGGTTCTGGAGGTGGCATGTATGTCTGCCACAGGTCCTGGCACACTTTTCTTCATTGACAATGGAACTGCTGAAAGCTCAGTGAATTCTTAGGTGTGTGGAAACATCTGATCTGCTCGAGTTCTAGTAAATGGCTGAAAATCATTTGCCGGTGCTTCATCCTACAACAAGATAATGATCCAAACACACTGCTCAGGACACACACGAGTTTATCAAAATAAAAAATGGAACATTTTTGAATTGCCAAGCCAGCCACTTGATTTAAATCCAAAATGAAAATGAAAATTAAATAAAAACTTAAGGGAACAACAAACAGGAGCCGAAGATGGCTGCATTAGAGGTTTGGCAGAGCATCACCAGAGAAGACCCTCAGCACCTGTGGATAACAGTCATTGCATGTCGGTGGAGGGATGGAATAGCAGGCTGCTTGCTACTTGTGCTGAATGACACATTTGCAAAACAAAGACGCTGATGACGAGGTGCGAGGGAATTTAATGTGGCCCAGCATTATGACTTTTTTGTAGGCTTCAGGAATTCTAGAATTAACAGGTTTACTAACTACAAGTCAGAAAAAGTAACAGACCCCTGAGGGACTCCACTGCTGCTGTCATGGAGCGATCTCCTCTGGTCTGTACCCTTTGTCTCCTGCCAGTTATCCAACTAGAGATCCAAGTTTGTAGGTGACCTCTGATGCCTAACAGCTTCTAATTTCTGAATGAATCTTCAGCATGAGACGACCGTATCAAACACTTTATTGAAAATGGATGTCAAATATGTCATACTAGCCAACCCGCGGCGTACCATACGCCACATAATCAGGCCGGTTTTTAAAATAATTTTTAAGCACAGGGAGAAAATGTAGCATTTGCAAAATCGGTAATGTAATAAATCAGCAAGAAAAGCAACATTGTAACAATGCACGGAATGAACCAACACACAATCGTCCGTGCGGCGTAGCGAGGTGGGAGGGCGGTGTGTACAAAGTGCAGGAGCATCTAAGAAGGCGCATGTTTGTCGCGGATGCGAATTGCTGTATGTAGCGAGTACAACACTTTGCTATGCTGCACGCGGTCGTGCGTTGTAACCGAAAAGTCGTTTTTTAAAGACTGCTCACTTCATTGTGTTTTAACCTCAGCTGTAAAGGAATGTTTTAATGATCCCATGGGATACCCCTCGCAAACAGTTTTACACACCGCATATGGTGATTCGCCTCCGCGAGAAACATGCCTCTATGAACAGTCAACGTGTGGGAGGAGGGTCGGGACGAAAACAGTGGGAGCGTACGAGTCGCACTTAGTGGCAATTCCACGGTTTGCAGCCCGAATGGGGTTCAACGGCTTACCCACGCCAGGTAGACACACGCTCAATCTCATGCATAATTATTGATTGAATGGTAAACACTTCTGGAAAGACACGGTTGTCTAAAACAGGTTAGTGTGAGAATACAACAGTAAGTGAATGAAAAGATGGAACTCTGGAGAGAGCAAAATACAGCACAATAGTGAAGCCGCGGCATAACAAACGCCGCATAATTATTTATTGATGGTTGAACACTTCTGGAAAGACACAGGGACACCCCTCGCAAACTGTTCTACACGCCGCATACAGCGATTCACATCTGCAACATGATTTTTCCTAGATGGTCCTGTCGTGTCCACCCTCGCACTCGAAGCATACGCACTGCCTACTGATGTGTCCGCTCGCAAGAGAAGCTCACGGAGAGCCGTCCACATGCTGCCTGTGTGTGTGCCTCTGTCTGTCTCTGCCGCTGCCTCTGTGTGAACCGGTCAGGCACAGAGAAGGTCAGCTGCTGAGAGAGCGTCTCAACTGTTGCAGGGCCTGCATTAGTGAAGCAGGTGAGACGGTAATGAAACAGAGGCAAAGGGCTTATTGCTTTTTAAAGAGTGATTCCTTCATTGTGCTTTAAAGGATTGTTTTAAGGATCCCATGGGATACCCCTCGCAAACCGTTTCACATGCTGCATATGGCCATTCACCTCCATGAGAAACATGCCTCTATGAACAGTCAATGTAGCTCGGAGGTACATGACATTAACCTGACCTGCACTGCATGTGGCCTCTACGACAGATCAACATAAATGACGCCATTTTTTCTGTGTCGTCGCATCCGAGTTGGTGGGCGTGGCCCTGCTAGTCATTGTCGTATCCAATGGTCTTGGAGTTGGTGGGCGTGGCTCCTTCCTGTGTGCGCCATAGGTGTCTCACTTGTCGGTGGCTTAGTGAATCCACGCCCCTTCCGGCGTGCTTTTTATGGTTGTCTTGCCTTAGTGAATTATATATATAGATACTATGCTTTTGTCAGTTATTGCAGTTGTCTGTTCAAAAAATCTAAAAAGATTGCTTTGGCAGGGTCTTCCTTTCATAAACCCATGTTGGTTGTTATTAAGTATGCTATTGGCAGATTATCTATTATATCTATTATATCAATCAATCAATCAATCAACATTTATTTATATAGCACATATTCAAAAAAAAAAAATGTAGCTCAAAGTGCTTTACAAAATGAATAGAAAAATAGAAGACACAATAAAAATAAACATAAGTCAACATTAATTAACATAGAATAAGAGTAAGGTCCGATGGCCAGGGTTGACAGAAAAAACAAAAAAATCTCCAAAGGCTGGAGAAAAAAATAAAATCTGTAGGGGTGCCAGTCCAAGAGACCGCCCAGTCCCTTCTAGGCAATCTACCTAACATAAGTGCCTTTCATTTCTATCTATCTATCTATCTATTATATAGTGCCTTCATATCTGTCTATCTATCCATCCATTGTCTAACCCGCTGAATCCAAATACAGGGTAACGGGGGTCTGCTGGAGCCAATCCCAGCCAACACAGGGCACAAGGCAGGAACCAATCCTGGGCAGGGTGACAACCCACCGCAGGACACACACAAACCACACACTAGGGCCAATTTAGAATCCGGGAGGAAACCGAGCGCCCGGAGGAAACCCACGCAGGCACGGGGAGAACATGCAAACTCCACGCAGGGAGGACCCGGGAAGTGAATCCGGGTCTCCTAACTGCGAGGCAGCAGCGCTACCACTGCGCCACCGTGCCGCCATCTATCTATCTATCTATCTATCTATCTATCTATCTATCTATCTATCTATCTATTATATAGTGCCTTTCATATCTATCTATCTATCTATCTATCTATCTATCTATCTATCTATCTATCTATCTATCTATCTATCAATCTATTATATAGTGCCTTTCATATCTATCTATCTATCTATCTATCTATCTATCTATCTATCTATCTATCTATCTATCTATCTATCTATCTATTATATAGTGCCTTTCATATCTATCTATCTATCTATCTATCTATCTATTTATCTATCTATCTATCTATCTATCTATTATATAGTCTTTCATATCTATCTATCTATCTATCTATCTATCTATCTATCTATCTATCTATCTATCTATCTATCTATCTATCTATCTAGTGCCTTCTATATCTAGTATCTATCTATCTATCTATCTATCTATCTATCTATCTATATCTATCTATCTATCTATCTATCTATCTATCTATCTATCTATCTATCTATCTATTATATAGTGCCTTTCTTTCTATCTATCTATCTATCTATCTATCTATCTATCTATCTATCTATCTATCTATCTATCTATTATATATGCCTATCATATATCTATCTGCCTATCTATCTATCTATCTATCTATCTATCTATCTATCTATCTATCTATCTATCTATCTATTATATAGTGCCTTTCTATCTATCTATCTATCTATCTATCTATCTATCTATCTATCTATCTATCTATTATATAGTATCTATCTATCTATCTATCTATATATCTATCTATCTATCTATCTATCTATCTATATAGTGCCTTTCTATCTATCTATCTATCTATCTATCTATCTATCTATTATATAGTGCCTTTCATATCTATCTATCTATCTATCTATCTATCTATCTATCTATCTATCTATCTATCTATCTATCTATCTATCTATCTATATCTATCTATCTATTATATAGTGCCTTCCATATCTATCTATCTATCTATCTATCTATCTATCTATCTATCTATCTATCTATCTATCTATCTATCTATCTATTATATATCTATCTATCTATCTATCTATCTATCTATCTATCTATCTATCTATCTATCTATCTATTATATAGTGCCTTTCATATCTATCTATCTATCTATCTATCTATCTATCTATATATCTATCTATCTATCTATCTATCTATCTATCTATCTATTATCTATCTATCTATCTATCTATATATTATATAGTATCTATCTATCTATCTATCTATCTATCTATCTATCTATCTATCTATTATATAGTGCCTTATCATATCTATCTATCTATCTATCTATCTATCTATCTATCTATCTATCTATCTATCTATCTATCTATTATATAGAGCCTTTCACATCTATTTATCTATACATATATTTATATAAATTTATAGATATAGATATATAAATATATGTATATGTATATATATATATACTGCCTCCTAAGCGCACGTGTGTGACAATATATTTACACGTAAGTATGTGCTGACTTGATCTGACTGTGTTGGTCATAGTTCCAATAGGTCACAGTTGTGCCTGAACTGCCAGTACAGAGTACAACAAGCCATATATTCGCTTCTTGGTGGCTTCATTGACAGGTCCATGTAAGGGACAGCAGTGTGGGACGAACGCATAAGAATCAGAACTGTCTCGACAAATTTGTTTGAAAAATACGTCTCATCAAGGTTAGTCCACGGGGGGGTTGAATTGTAGACAGAGAGACAGACAGACAGACGTTGGCTATCATTACAGGTGCTTTGCACATTATATGTGAACACGCCTAAAAATGGAGACAAGAATGAGAGTGTCAGAACGGGGGCTCAAGCTGGTGTGGAGGAAAGGAGGCAAGGCTGTTGGCTTGACTCATTAGCCCTAACACCAGTTAGATCTGTACACAACTTTGGGGTGGTGATCGATGACCAGATGTCCATCAGGGAGCATGTCTCTATGGTCTCTCAGTCTCGCAGATTCACGGGACACAACATCAGATCATATCTAACAGAGTATGCAGCACAACTTCTGGTCCAGGATTTGTCACGTCTGGACTACTGCAACGCTCTGCTGGCAGAAGTACCGGCATGTGCTACCAAACTGCTGTAGATGTTCAACCTGCCGAGGCAGGCACACGTTACTCCTCTTTTCCAATTACTACGTTGGCCCCCTGTTGCAGAACGCATTAAGTTCAAATCCTTCATGCCTGCCTTCAGCGTAGTCAGTGGGTCAGCGCCAATAGATGTGGAGACACCGATGAGGTCCTCTGCTCCTGTCTGGGGATGAACGTCATTACGGTGATACCACCTCTGCGTGGCACCAGATCTCAATCCAGGCTCTTTTATTGTGTTCCGATGCTCATCTGAAACTCCTTCAATGTGTCTAAGAAGCGTTCTGAAGACTCTCTTGGTGCATTTCAGGGTTGGCTTTTGTAACTTAGGACGTGGAACTCGCTTGTAGTTTGTTCCGAGTTCTTCACCTCTGATGATCAATTTTCTACCCTTGTATTGTAACACTTGTCCCCAAACAGTCTCCCAGCCTGATGTTTACTTGATTTTATAAGTCGCTTTGGATAAAAACATCAGTTTAGCCAATAAATGGAACTGGAAATAAATGTTAGCCCTTTAATCAAAAGGCCAACTCTGTCACCTGTTAACGAATCAAGGAATCTTTCATTTTTTTTATGGCATCTTTTATAGTGAACGCCACACTGAAGCTCCCTGCAAGCGTCTGATGCCGAAAATTCTTGAGGCAGGTTGGAGGCACCTGTTGCTTATTGTGTAGAGTCACGCTTGGAAGGTTTCCTCGGGGCACCATCAAGGCTGTAAATAATCCCACTACTCGTGAGGGACTTCAAACGCACGCTCAGTGGGAGCTGCTTTTAATAAAAGCGCCACATTCTTGAATTTCTCAATATGGCTGCTCCTGGAGCGTCTGAATCCTTCATTCTGTGCCCCACCCCCACCCCCGAGAAGTATGCCACCCACCCCCCAACATTTCATTTTTTTTAATAATAATTGGATCTTTTGGATTGGGTTGGGGGAGTGCCTACAGGATGGAAATGATTTTTTAACACAAGAAAAGGCAAAAAGATGGGGAAAAACTGGGATGTAAATCTTAATAAATGCCAGTGTTGCAGGATGATACGTCTAATCTCATTGGCATAGTATGAATATGTAAGATTACACACAATCCTGTTAGCAGTCGTGGGTTTCGTCTGTGGTGTAAGTAATAAATCCATGATAGTGAAACAAAGCCATCTTGCCGCTGATTTTAGAATATCCTCTATGCAAGAAATGGGCCTTCATAGCCCTAGCTTGACCAATGAAATCGCCCCGTTTTGAGCAAATTCACCAAATATGGGATGGGTAAATTATTAATTGGGGATGTAGGGTGAAAATTCGAAGCATGTAATAATGTATTACAGTTAGTAGGTTTATGATATAAAGAAAATTGAGACAAAGAGTTATTCTGATTATATATACTTAATATCTTACCATCGGAGTGTTACTTAGAGAGTTGAAAAACTATAAAAAAAAAGAACAATTGTAGATGTATGGACTCTTCTTCTTTCCTAGCGTCTATCCCACAGGGTCCGCAGCCTCTGATGCCTTCCTCCGCTTCTTCTGATCTAGAGCATCTTCTGGGTCGACGTCAGTCTGTGGCATGTCCTCCCTGATTTGCTTTTTGTGTCTTTCACATGGTCGCTTGCCATCTGGGCTGAGTCGAAGGGTGATCTTGGCCACTGTCTCTCCCTCACTACCCAGGATATGTCCATACTACCTCAATCGAACCCCTTGTATCTTCTCGGTGATCGGCGCCACTCACATTCTTCTCTTACTGTCGATGTTCATGGCATGATCCAAGCTCATAAGTCTGAGTAACCATCGGAGTATCTTCATCTCCATCGTATGGAGCACCTGTTCTTGTTGTGCAGTGGTCGGCCAACATTCAACGCCGTAGAGGGTCACTGGTCAAACGGTGGTCTCATAGACTTTTGCCTTGATGTAATTCAGAATCCGTCGATTGCACAGGATGCCTGTTACTTGTTTCCGCTTCAGCCACATCATGAAAACACATGCGCAGACGTCAGGGAAGGTGCTGCCTTTGGTGCTGTTGTGGGGTACAGAATCTGTACATTTTGGTTTATATTTTCATTATATTTTGTTCAAGACAAGACAACAGATGAACTGCATTCAGGACAAATCAAAGCATGTCTTCTTCCCAGTTATACCTCGCTTTTAAAGCAGTTGTTCCAACAAAGAAAGGAAGACATGCTGATGGCTCAGGCTATCAATTACTTTATAACATGAGAAAGAATGGACATCTAATTATTTTACAGCCTGGGAAAGGAAGACCTGCCAATACCTCAGAGAACATCAAAAACGTTTATTGTTAGAGAAAACGGACAGTGAATTCATTCATCATAATGACAGACAGCCAATCAGAATATCTAACAATCACATCTTGCAAGAAAGTAAGTAAGTGGTCTTATTTAGGAACAACAGCAACTCAGCCACGAAGCAGAAGACCATGTAAAGTCACAGAGTGTGGTCAACAGCTGATAAGTTCATGATGCGTAAAAGTCGCCAACGCTTGGCTGATTCCGTAGCTGAAGATTTCCAAACTTCCACTGGCATTAATGTAAGCACAAAAACACTGCAGCAGGAACTTCATGGAATGGGTTACAATGACCGAGCAGGTGCATGCAAGCCTGACATCACCAAGTCCAGTGCTAAGCTTTGGATGGAGTGGTGGAAACATGTTCTATGTAGTGATGAATCACACTTCTCTGTTTGGCAGTCTAATGGACAAGTTTGGGTTTGGCGGATGCCGGGAGAACATTACCTGCCTGACTGTGAAGTTCGGTGGAGGGGGGCTAATGGTGGGGCCTGTTTAATCAGAGTTTAGGCTTGGCTCCTTACTTCCAGTGAAGGTCAATCTTAATGCTTCAGCATACCAAGACATTTTGGACAATTCTATGCTTCTAACTTTGCGGAGACAGTTTGGTGAAGGCCCTTTTCTATTGAGGTGTTTCAGTCAGAGCCATTGCCTCAGGTATATATCATCAAGCAGCTAGCCATGCAGTCTCCATTTACAAAATGGGTCTCTCTGAAGAGCTCAGTGACTTCAGTTGTGATACTCTGATAGGATGCCACGTAAAGTTACAGAGCGGGGTCAACGACAGCTAATGTCGGGGATGAATAAAAGTCGGCAGTGCTCAGCTGATCTGTAGCTGAAGAGTTCTGAACTTCCACTGGCATTAACTGTGCAGTGGGAGCTTCATGGAATTGCTTTCCCTGGCCAAGCAGCTGCATGCAAGCCTCACATCGCCAAGTCCAATGCCAAGCGTCAGATGAAGTGTCGTAAAGCACACTGCCACAGTGGAAACGTGTTCTATGGAGTGATGACTCACGCTTCTCTGTTTGGCAGTCAGACGGGCAAGTCTGGGTTTGGTGGAGGCCGGAAGAACATTACCTGCCTGACTGTGAAGTTCGGTGGAGAGGGGCTAATGGTGTGGGGCTGTTTTAAAGGGTTTGGGTTCGGCCTCCTACTTCCAGTAAAGGTCCATCTTAATACTTCAACATACCAAGACATTTTGGACAACTCTATATGCTTCCATCTTTTTGGAAACTGTTCGGGGAAGGCCCTTTCCTGTTCCAGAATGACTTTACCCCAGTACACAAAGCAAGGTCCATAAAGACATGGAGTTCAGCATGGAGTTCAGCATGGAAGGACTTGACTGGCCAGCACAGAGCCCTGACCTAAACTTCATCGAACACCTTTGGGGTGAACTGGAAAGGAGGGTGAACTGGAAAGACCAGGTGAGCCTGGTCTTGTCGTCCATCATCAGTGTCTGACCTCATAAATGCTCTCCAGAATGAATGGGCAAAATTCCCACAGAAACACTTGAAAATCCTGTGGAAAGGCTTTCAAGAAGAGATGGGAACTGCAACTCCATATTGAAATCTACTGTATGAATGCAATGTCATTAAAGTCCCTGTTGGTGTACTGGTCACGTGTCCCAACAATTTTGTCCTTAAAGTGTATTTTTTGCACTTTTGGGAACATTTTGATTTGCTTCATGTGTGTTTTGTCCTCAATTGCAAGGCTCATCCCGGTCATGACAGTCAAGAGGCTCCCATAAACTGGTCAACAAGCATTTTGCTACTGGGAGCCTTTCACTTTTACTTTAATAGGTTTCACTTGCTGACTCCAAATCTGAAAACTGTTTTCATATAGCACCATGTCCCATTTTTTAGTTATGATGTTTCAGGTCTTGGACAACTAGGGTGACTGGACAGGAAAGGTGGATAACCATTTTGATAAATACCAGTAATTCCACAAAGGATGCCATTGAGATAAAAGAATTCACCACATATTATTAACAGCTGTGAGTCGTTTACTTTGTCATTATTAATTTTATTTAAAAATAATTAATTTTTAATTAGCAGAAAAAATATTTGTTACTGATTACCAGGTCTTATATGACTCTAAAGTTCAAAGTTTATTGTCATGCGCACAGTAAGGAAATGCGTTTCCCTGTACAATGAAATTCTTTCTTTGCTGTCCACGCCAAATGACAAAACCAACGTATAAAGATAAACATTAATAAGTAGCAGAGGCAGCATAAAGTATAAAAACAGAATAGAAGTATAAAGTGTAATGTGCAGGTAGGTGTGTGATGGACAAGTCCAATACAGCTGTGTGAGGTCGATAGAATGAGGTGGTCCGTGGTTATAAACTCCAGTCAGTTATTTAGGAGCCTAATGGCCTTGGGAAAGAAAGAGTTCTTTAGTCCTGCATTTCATACGTCTGTACCTCCTTCCTGAGGGTAGAAGTGTGAACAGTTTGTGTTGGGGGGTTTGGGGTCCCTGAGGATCGAGGCAGTTTTCCTTCGGACTCTGCAGTTATAGATGCACTGCAGAGAGGGCAGTGGGGTCCAGGTAATCTTCTCAGCAGTCTTTGTCACTCTCTGTAGGCGTTTGTGGTCCGCCTTCAACACCATCCAACCTCTGCTCCTTAGGGACAAGCTGACAGAGATGGGAGTAGACTCATACCTGGTGCCATGGATCGTGGGCTATCTTACAGACAGACCTCAGTATGTGCGTCTCGGGAACTGCAGGTCTGACATTGTGGTCAGCAGCACAGGAGCTACAACATACATCAGACTTCCAACACAACTCGGAGTCCTGCCACATGCAAACGTTCGCTGACGACACTGCTATCGTGGGCTGCATCAGGAGTGGGCAGGAGGAGGAGTATAGGAACCTAATCAAAGGACTTTGTTAAATGGTGCGACTCAAACCACCTACAACTGAACACCAGCAAAACCAAGGAGCTGATGGTGGATTTTAGGATTTTATCTATCTATCTATCTATCTATCTATCTATATAGTGCCTTTCATTTCTATCTATCTATCTATCTATCTATCTATCTATCTATCTATCTATCTATCTATTATATAATGCCTTTCACATATCTATCTATCTATCTATCTATCTATCTATCTATCTATCTATCTATCTATTATATAGTGCCTTTTACATATCTATCTATCTATCTGTTGTGGTATATGGCCAGCCATTCGTCCTGGCCAATACCCCAAGGCCGCCAGTCACGTGGACAGAAGAAATGACGTACGTCCGGGTCGAAGAAAAGGAGTTTTTATCTGACCCGGAAGTGTTGTCAGTCACATGGACAGAGAGAGAGAGAAACACTTCCGGGTCAAGGACTATAAAAGACTGTGAGAGATCCCAGACGGGCGAGCTGAGTTGGGAGGAAGGGAACAATGCGTCTGGGTGTGGAGGATTTGTATTATTGATTAGTTGATTGTTTATTTATGAGTATTGTGGAGTGGAGGGTGCTTTGTGCACATTATTGTACAAATAAATTTAATGTTTGGACTTTTATCTGATGTCTGGCATCTGGTCTGAGGGTTCAAGGGGACGACAGCGCCCCCTATCTGTCACACTATCTATCCATCTATCTAGAGGTCTATTTAGAGGTCAGCCCACCAATTATGCTGGGTGGTCCTTGCCGCAGAGCAAGAAATGGACAGGAAAGAATATGCTGGCATCCCGAAGGACTTGATAAAGGATGCCAGTAAAATGGAAATACAGGGGAAGACAACTTACTTGGGTTATCTATTCCCCAAAATGCTAGGTGGCAATGTCCCTGTATTTCAGTACCAGAGAGAAGAGGTGATCACACGATGATGCAGCTGGCCAAGATGCTCTCAACAATGCAGCTGTAGAAGTTGCCGAGGATCTTAGTCGACATACCAAAGTTCCTCAGCCTCGTCAGAAAATACAGCCGCTGTTGAACCCTCTTGACCATTATGCATAATGACACAACTCAGACAAGACGGTGCAGCAGGTAGTCAGTTTTACTGTTAAACGTAACATTGCATTTCAGGACATTTTGTTCATTCGATTCACCATTACTTTGAAAATTTTGTCAAGGCGATGGACAGAAATGGCGATGCTTTTCAGCATTTAAGAAATAAGTTTGGTCTCGAGAAAAGTGAAGCCAAAATTAAGGAAGGTGTTTTTGTTGTTCCTGAAATCCGTGAACTGAAGCTCGACAAAGTGTTCAAAAGTAAACTGAAGCCCACTGAATCAGCAGCATGGGAAGCCTTCGCGCGGGTTGTCCAGAATTTTCTTGGTAGTCACAGAGCAGAGAATAATGCTGAGCTTGCGGAGAACCTGCTGAAAGTATATCAGCTTACAGGAGCCCAAATGACACTGAAGATGTAATTTTTTTTACATTCTCATCTCGACTTTTTTCCACCAAATTTGGGCGATGTCAGCAATGAGTATAGCAGCGTTTCTCAACCTTTAAGTATTTGCGACCCGGGTTTTCATAACAGATTTAATCGCACCCCCTAAGGTTTTTTTCAAAGGAGCCCACTAATACCAATTTGTTCTTTTTTAATTAATGATATATCATAGATACATATTTTATTATACCTACTTAACTTTTATCGACATTTATCTAACTCTATATTTATTTTTCTAGTATCAGAATGTACTTTAAGTTAAATTTTTTTGGTTTCAACAGATGTATTTTTCATATTTTTGATTTTTACTTTCTTTTTTTCACATCTTTGCGCCCCCCTTTTTGTTACTTCGCGCCCCCCAGTTTGAGAACCACTGGAGTATAGGGAAAGGTGATGGAAAATTGATATCGGGAGGAAAATTCACTCCGAGCATGATGGGAGACTACTGTTGGTTCTTGCAAAGAGAGACTGATGTGCAGCACAAGCGCAAAAGCGAGTGCCTCCAACATTTTTGGGCACGCTGACCTCACTTTTATATTCAGGTAAATTGACATTAATATACTTTAACGTGTCTCTGGTATCGTCTTCTGGTTTGTTTTCGGAATTAACACATCAAAACAATTTTTGGTGGGACAGAGTCCAAACTCCAGATATCGTGCTGACATATTATATTGAGATTCAAAAATGTCAAAACGTCAATGATGTGTATTTCAAAAACCTGACGGACTAACGGCTTAATTCCGATTTCATAAATGAAATCAGCGTAAAACAAACTTAATAAAGAGCTGCTCTGAACTTCCCAGTAGCAAACAAAAAATATTTTTTTGTAAATCAGTGTTATAAGTGAATGTGTCATCCTGCCACAGGGAGTCAGCAAACCGTCCACTGCGTTTACTTGCCGTCCATCACCTTGGCCACTATGTGGGCACACTCTCACCGTCCCTCCCACCCTGCTATGCTTAACCCTTAAACCGCCAACATACATCCCCTGGATACCAAATACTTTTTTGCTACATTTTTTAAGGAAACGTTACAATTCACCAAGAAAAAGTGAAATTTTAAAGAACACATATTTTTTCATGCAGACAGCATCACAATTTCTGCAATACTGATCATTTTACACACTGCCAATGAACTGTAAAAACTATTGAAAAAAGTACTGGAGCAATATATGATTATATGTACAAGGTGGAACTAACGCCATTGATGAAATACAGTAAATCACCGAGCCAACTGCGCTTGAACTGGCCGCACGCAAGCATAGAGAGGTAAACGCTGATGCCTGCTGGGTAGTTGAGCACAGCGGCTGAATCCCACAGAAAGTGATGCTGATTCACTAGGGGGCACCAGTGGTCCTGAACTAGCTGCTCAACGAATGTATGCCACAGACTGATCAGCTCCGGCGTGCTGACAAATTGCACTGGGAACCGACTATAGCCAGGTACAGCGATCAACGAATATACATCGGCAAATATACTCGGCTACGACTTGCTGACAAATTGCACTGAGAACCGACTATAGCCAGGTACAGCGATCAACAAATATACATCGGCGAATATACTCAGCTACGACATTCTGGCAAATTGCACTGAGAACCGACTATAGCCAGGTACAGTGATCAACGAATATACATCGCCAAATATACTCAGCTCCGGCGTGCTGACAAATTGCACTGGGAACCGACTATAGCCGGGTACAGCGATCAGCGAATATACACGGCTATGACATTCTGGCAAATTGCACTGAGAACTGACTATAGCCAGGTACAGCGATCAACGAATATACATCCCCGAATATTCTGGGCTCCGGCGTGCTGACAAATTGCACTGGGAACCGACAATAGCCAGGTACATCGATCAACGAATATACATAGCTACGACATGATGGCAAATTGCATTGAGAACTGACTATAGCCAGTTACAGCGATCAACGAATATACATCGACGAATATACTCAGCTCCGGCGTGCTGACAAATTGCACTGGGAACCGACTATAGCCAGTTGTGGCGGTTTAAGAGTTAAAGCCAAAGCCATTATTAAGAAGCAATAAGCCGAGAGCTTCAAAGTAATAATGCTTGCAAAATGACATTTTATTTTTTTAATTTGTGGACCAGGGGTTCTCCTGTTCTCCTCTCACTTTTTTCTTTGAGATTTTTGTCAGAATTTTAAGCCTTTAAGCCCCCTATGATCTTGGCACTCCACAAGAAAGCGAGGCTTATTTGGTTTCTAGGCTTGACGTGAGCCTTAGGCACCTGGGTTTGGAGTTTTGTGAGCCCTGAGGATTATTAAAGTGTACCGCAGGGCTGAGCTTTCTTTTTGTCATTGAAGAACAAACACCTTTAGATTTGCTATTGAGTTGTCTAAAGAGACAATGGGTGATCAAATACCGGGTGTCCCAAACAAGTGTATACACACTTTGAATGATTGTAACTACAATGTGTATTAAGGAAACACTGCAACTGGTGCCGTTGATTTGAACCTTCTTCAGGAATCTTCTGTCATGCCACACATTTAAGAGGGGTTTGGGGGTGAGGATGAGTCTTATTTCCAGAAGAATGGAGCACCACCTCTACCGCTACCACTACCATCATTTTAGGGCCTATCTTGATGAAAATCTGTCAAACAAATGGAGTGGGCAAAGAGACCACCCTCGTGTTCACCAGATCAAATAGCAAAGATAAGGTTGATATCACAAAACTACAACAATAGATAAATTGAAACCAGTCCATGAAAGAGAATGTGCCCAAACACCCAATGAAAAGATCTGAGACGTCTGCAAATCCATTGGTCTGCGTTATCAGCATTGCCTGGACCAGAGTAGCCAGTACTTCAAACACTTTTGATAACTGATTCTACATTCATCTTCTTTAATCTGAATTATAAAATTTAGATAAAACTTAATAAACCTTGAAAACCTTTCATTTAAAAAAATCGGACACCCTGTATTTCATCACCCATTGTCTCTTCAAACAACTCAATAATAAATTGGTTGCCATTTTTAAACTGTGTTAAAAAACAGTCTGGGAATAATTTGGAATTAACAATTAACATGGCTTTCATATCACAAGGAGTTAGTGGGCAGCACCAAACAGCCCACCTTGTTATTTATGGTACCATCACCTTGGTCACAAGGTGGCCACACTCCCTGTGATTCTCTCACACCTTCATGTTTAAAGCCAAAACCTCCACTAATAAGCTAAGACCTATAGATAGAAGAACAGAATGCTTATAAAATTGCCTGCGTTGTTTCATTGTGGGTCAGGGGTTTTACATGGTTCTCCCCTCTCCCTTTTTTCTTAAGATTTTTGGAAACAAATGCCCATCATCTTTTCAATCAATTTATTTATATTTACATTTATTCTCTAAGCAGATGCTTTTATCCGAACCAGCATACAAGAGAGGTCAACATAATCAAGTAAATATCATTCTGGCTGTCAGCTTGGAAACACGTGATACACGACAAAGGTATAATACAGTCGACCCTTGACATACGACCGGCCTGACATACGAACAACTTGATTTACGACCAAAATTTTTATTTTGATTTACGACCAACATCTTGCATTACGACCCGAATGCGGTCACGTGTATCCACGTGTGCGATTGTAAACAAACAGCCGAGAGCGTTCGTAAGTGTCAGTCGGAGCCCAGATACATGTGTTTGTGGACGTAATTTCGGTCAGTGCAGTGATTTATCTATATATATAATTCACTAAGACCATGGCAAGCAAGACGCATAATTGCTAAGGAAGGAAGAGAAGGTAACAAAAGTAAAGAAAGCGATTGTGAAGGGATATTAGCTAGCGGGCTGGCGCGGCACATGATGATGTCATCAGGCTGAGTCAGCACCGGCTTGCTTTGGAGTGTATTATTACAGCAGTTAACAACACGACCAGCTTTGAACGGAGTGCTCGACTACTGTCATTATTAACTTGAGAAACAGCGATCACAATCGAAACGAAGAAGGAAATTGTACGGAAATATGAGAGTGGCGTTCGTGACCGATCTCACTAATATGTACAGCATGTCGAAATCCACCATCTCGACAATTTTACAAAGAAAAGATTTGCATAACGAGGCTCCTTCTAAACAATAACCACCTTCCGTTTCATTCTCCTCCTCCTCCCTTCCTGCAGCCCAAAGATGTCAAATTAAATGGTGAGTACAGTAAGAAATTGTTGTTTGTGGTAGGCTAGGCACTTTTTATAACTTTTTGGTTAGTACATTAGAAAAATTATTGGTGTTTTGGTAAATTATGCACATTACACAACCCTTTTTTATTATGAAAAGGTTAAGTAAGTGTTGCAGTGGGAGGTTCGGAGCGCATTATGGGTATTTTCATTATTTCTTATGAGAAAAATAGTCTTGACTTACAACCAACTTGAGTTACAACCAGCCCTCGTGAACGAATTGAGTTCGTAAGTCAAGGGTCCACTGTATTGATAATAGAAAGGAGGGAGGGTTAGGAACACATGCTGATACAGCGCATTGCCGCACCCGCCACATGACAAACCAACTCAGGATCCCAGATTAGGACCCGAGTGCAGCCATACAATAGCTGACACCTCAGCACCACACTCGTTTAGATGGAGTGGAAGAGTGTGAGGTTTTTTGTGGTGGCTGGTGTGCCAATTCTACCACCAAACCCCAGGGTTTGCAGAGCAACGTCCTACCCAGGAGGTAGAAATTACAGGTTAAGGGCCTTGCTCAGGGGCCCAACGGAGTAGAGTCACTTTGGGAATTTACGGGATTTGAAACGCCAACCTTTACGATTACCAGTGCAGATCCCTACCTCAGAGCCACCACTCTGCCCATTGTTTTGAAAATGATCACCTATCATCTTTTCAAGCAACTCATTTACATTTATACCTTTATTCCAAAGTGACTTACAAAAGTAAATCAAGTAAATATCAGTCAGGAAGCCAGTTTGAGACA
Organism: Polypterus senegalus; assembly: GCF_016835505.1. Lineage (NCBI taxonomy): Eukaryota > Metazoa > Chordata > Cladistia > Polypteriformes > Polypteridae > Polypterus > Polypterus senegalus. Next base: position 299,202,343 of record NC_053156.1, read on the forward strand.
ATGCGTTACAGGGACAAGGGTAGAAAGTTGATCACCATAAGTGAAGGGAAAGGGAAGAGCTCAGAGCAAAATGCAAGAGAGTCACAATTCCTAAGTTACAAAAATCTAACAGCCAATATCAGTTGGACATCAACTCACAGAACAAGAGAGTCTTCAAACATGTTCCTACCATATAGCGTCAGTGGGAAACACCAGAAATTTCACCTTGTTATTTACAGTACATCACTTTGGTCACTAGGTGGCCACACTCCCTGTCTTCCTCCCACCTGTTCATGTTTAAAGCCAAAAGCTCCACTAATAAGCTAAGAGCTATGGACAGCAGAACAGATATACTTATAAAATCACCTGCGTTGTTTCATTGTGGGCCAGGGGTTTTACATGGTTCCTCCCTCTCCCTTTTTTCTTCAGATTTTTGGAAATGATCACTCATCATCTTTTCAAGCAATTCATTTATTTTGACATTTATTCTCTAAGCAGCTCCTTTTATCCAAGGCAGCTTACAAGAGAGGTCAACATAATCAAGTAAATATAATTCCAGTTTGGGAACACGCAATACACGACAAGGGTATAAAATTGATCATAGAAAGGGAAGAGCTCAGAGCGAAATGCAAGAGAGTCACAATTCCTAAGTTACAAAAATCTAACAGCCAATATCAGTTGGACATCAATTCACAGAACAAGAGAGTCTTCAAAAGTTTTCCTACTATGTAGCGCCAGTGGGAAGCACCAGAGATTCCACCTTGTTATTTACAGTACATCACCTTTGTCACTTGGTGGTCACACTCCCTGTCTTCCTCCTACATGTTCACGTTTAAAGCCAAAACCTCCATTAATAAGCTAAGAGCTATGGACAGCAGAACAGATAATACTTATAAAATCACCTGCGTTGTTTCATTGTGGGCCAGGGGTTTTACATGGTTCCTCCCTCTCCCTTTTTTCTTGAGATTTTTTTGAAATGATCACCTATCATCTTTTCAACCAACTCATTTGCATTTATTCTTTTATGCTGAAGCAACTTACAAAATAAATCAAGTAAATATCAGTCAGGAAGCCAGTTTGGGGACATGCGTTACAAGGACAAGGGTAGAAAGTTGATCACCACAAGTGATGAGCTCAGAACAAAATGCAAGAGACTTACCATTCCTGGATTACGGTGAGACAGAAATTCACAGATCAAGAGAGTCTTCAGACGCTTCTTAAACACATTGAGGAATCAGAATTTCAAATGGAGGTGGGCAGCTCATTGCACCAGTGAAGATCAACACATGAAAATAGCCTGGATTAAGACTTGGCATCACCAGATCCTATTCATTAGCAGACCTGAGTGGTCAAGAAGGAGCACAGGGCCTCAAAAATGTCTCCATGTATACAGGTGCTGACCCACTGATTACTTTGTGGGCTTCAAGGATTTGAACTCAATACCTGTCACTACAGGAAGCCAATGTAGTGTCTGAGAAGTGGAGTGACAAGTGCCTGCATCGACCTGCTAGAACACTGCGTTTTGAATTGTCTGCAGCAGCTTGGTAGCACATGCCAGTACGTTTAGCAGCAGAGTGTCTCCATGTACATAAATACATATGGGATCTGACCGGTTGGCTACTCTGTACACAAGCATCAGTGATTTGAACATAATGTGTGCTGCTAAAAGGAGCCAGTGCAGTATTCTGAAAAGAGGAGTCACACCTGCCCACCTCAGCTGGTTGGACATTAGTTGGACATTTAGATTCGTATGCAGCAGCTTGATAGCACATTCTAGTACTTCTACCAGCAAGCATCAAGGATATGAATGTAATGTGCCGCTACAGGAAGTCAAAGTAGTGTTTCCAAAGAGTAATCACATCTGCCCGCCTTATCTGGTTGCATTTTCAATCATCGAGATCTGAAGCCACACCAAGGTGGTATCACCATATGACATTCATCCACAGACCTGAGTGGTTGAGAAGGAGCCTAGAACCTCTCAAGTGTCTCCATATACATTACTTTATATAGGAGCTGACCCATTGACTGCTCTGTAGACAACCATCAAGGATTTGAACGTAATATGTGCCATTACAAGAAGACAATGTAGTGTCTGGAAAGAGGAGTCACATATGCCCGCCTCAGCTAGTTGGACACCAGATTTGCTGCTGCGTTTTGAATCATTGAGATCTGAAGCCACACCAAGGTGGTATCACCATATGACATTCATCCACAGACCTGAGTGGTTGAGAAGGAGCTTAGGACCTCACAAGAGTCTCCATATACATTATATAGGTACTGACCTGTTGACTACTCTGTACACAAACATGAAGGATTTGAAAGTAATATGCCGCTACAGGGAGCCAGAGCAGTCATTTGAAAAGAGGAGTCACATGTGCCCAACTCAGCTGGTTGGACATTTTGATTCATCTGCAGCAGCTTGATAGCACATGCTAGTACTTCTACCAGCAAGCATCAAGGATTTCAGTGTAATGTGCCGCTACAGGAAGTCAAAGTAGTGTCTCCAAACAGTAATCACATCTGCCCGCCTTAGCTGAATCATTGAGATCTGAAGCCACACCAAGGTGGTATCACCATATGACATTCATCCACAGACCTGAGTGGTTGAGAAGGAGCTTAGGAGCTCACAAGACTCCTGACTCCATGAATTTGCTTAAAAAACAACTCAAAACTCATTTGTTCAGGAAGGCTTTTATCTCTACTTCACTTTATTACCCTCCTCTCAGTTTACTTTTATGTCAAGATGCTCATGTAACCTGTATGTGTGTGTTAGACCATCAATTATGTTGTCTGGCTTTTTTTCTTTGAATTCAGTCATGATCTTGTTTATTTATTAATCTGGTTTGTACAATGCTATATACTGTATACCCTGCCGTTCTTTCTTATATTCTGTAAGTGCCTTGAGCATGGTAAAGGCACTATATAAATTAAATGTATCCATACATCCATCCATCCTCTTCCGCTTATCCGGTGTCGGGTCGCGGGGGCAGCAGCTTGAGCAGAGAGGCCCAGACTTCCCTCTCCCCGGCCACTTCATGCAGCTCTTCTGGGAGAATCCCAAGGTGTTCCCAGGCCAGCCGAGAGACATAGTCCCTCCAGAGTGTCCTGGGTCTTCCCCGGGACCTCCTCCCGGTTGGACATGCCTGGAACACCTCACCAGGGAGGCGTTCAGGAGGCATCCTAATCAGATGCCCGAGCCACCTCATCTGACTCCTCTCGACGCGGAGGAGCAGCAGCTCTATTCTGATCCACTCCCGGATGACTGAGCTCCTCACCCTATCTTTAAGGGAAAACCCAGACACCCTGCGGAGGAAACTCATTTCAGCCGCTTGTATTCGTGATCTCTTTCTTTCGGTCACTACCCACAGCTCATGACCATAGGTGAGGGTAGGAACGTAGATCGAGTGGTAAATTGAGAACTATGCCTTACGGCTCAGCTCTTTTTTCACCTCGACGCCACACCAATCCGCCTGTGAATCTCATGCTCCATTCTTCCCTCACTCATGAACAAGACCCAGAGATACTTGAACTCCTCCACTTGGGGCAGGATCTCGCTCCCAACCCTAAGAGGGCACTCCACCCTTTTCCGGCTGAGGACCATGGTCTCGGATTTGGAGGTGCTGATTCTCATCCCAGCCGCTTCACACTCCGCCAGAATCTCCACTGGCTGGACACTGAATCATCCAGATCTGAAGCCACACCAAGGTGGTTTCACCATATTATGTTCATCCAAAGACCTGAGTTGTTGCACAGGACCTCACAAGTGTCTCCATATAAATTATATAGGAGCTGACCCATTGACTGCTCTGTACACAAACATGAAGGATTTGATTGTAATGTGCCACTCCAGGAAGCCAATGTTGCAATCTAATGCAAAGAGGAGCCACACAGACCAACTGGGCTGGTTGGACAATTGATGTGCTGCTATATTTTGAATCATCTACAGCAGCTTGGTAGCACGTGCCAGTACGTCTACCAGCAGAGTGGTGTAGCAGTGTAGACGTGACAAGACCAAAGCTGGGACTGGGATGCTATGCTGCCTACTCTCTCAGATGTGGTCCCATCTTGCGGATGTCGTATCAAGTGTATCTGTGAGACCGAGAGACCACAGAAACATGCTCCTCGGTCATCGATCACAACCCCAAGGTTGTGTACAGACCCAGCTGTTGTTAGGATTAATGAGTCAAGCCAACAGCCTTGTATCACGTGAGCTTGGTAAGAAACGATTGGATTTACAAAATTGTATTGCAAGGCATTCTGGGAACGTTTTTTTAATTAACAGTGAACGCCATAGGGAGAAGCCAAACAGGCCACCTTGTTGTTTACAGTGCATCACCTTGGCCACTAGGGGGCCACACTGCCTCCGTTCCTCCCACCTTTCCACATGTTGAAGTCAAAGCCACTTTTAGGAAGCTGTGAGAGGAATGGAACGCTTGTAAAAATCACCTCTTTGTTTTTTCTTTTTATTGTTTCGGTGTAGCATCTGCGTTCTCTCACGCCCACAGCGATATTGTCAAAACAAAACTATTTTCTCAGAATTCTTTTCCAAAGTCACCCGGTGCACCGCAGTTCTTCTCCTTTGATATGAGCAGGAGAGGTCCGCTCACACTGTAAACTGAGAGACGCAGGAAATGCTTCACAGATGGATTGGCTTTATTAAACTGTTTGTCAAAATGAAATTCCCAGATATATTTTGGAAATGTGTTTGTTTTATAAGAGAAAAGGGGTTGGCTTTGAAAAACGTGTTGTTCATTTCTTGGTGTTTGCTCAGACGCGCCCACGCACGAAAACAACTTGCTGACGGATGAGGTGATGGATAAATAAGACGTAAAATAAAACATGAAGAACGCCGCCAGATTTATGAGCTGCTATAAAATAAATTAGGGAATAAACATTTGCTGCTGGCCCGCTTGAGATGCCATCCTCGCTGCGCCGCCTCACCTCTTTGCTCGCTCCTGTCAGCCTTGCTGCTCGACAGCTGTCTTCCTAAAGAGGCGGCCGCGTCTTTGAAAGTGTTTACTTGCATGGCCTTGAGCGGCCTGAAGAGGTGTCGCCAGATATCTTGCAGATGCGCCCGTCGCCAGCTCGCAAATTCCTACAATTTTCTTCTATCCAGGCCAAACTTGCAATTTATCGTGCGTCACAGAAAAGTTCCTGGGTGTCTGTCTCGATGATTCATAAAATGAAAGGGAGAGAAGAGAAAGGAACAGCTGAACAAAGCAGTGATTTTATGGCTTCACCCTGTGGGCGCATTGATCAGATGGCCAACAACAGCTGGCATCAACCCCTGGGCACATTGACACTCAGTGGGCTGCGCCATGGGCTCGACACACCTTCCCTTCATCGGTCACGCACCACTGTTCTAAGAACTCGGGTGGGCGGTAAGTCCATCGGAAGAAAATCCCATTCTGCACGTGGCACCCGGCGTCATGTCAGAACTTAACAGGGGAAGAGGCGTCTTGAAATGGTACATGAGAGAGTTGAAGAAACCGTAAAAATAGGGGAATGGAAAAAGTGTTTTAAACTTTTATTATTGACTCATTTCAAAGGAGACGCACCCACCTTCCAGAGGAGCACCCACTGCAATGTATGAGAATATGGAGAGGGTCTCACAGATTGGTGTATCCGGAAATAAAAAGTGAAGATACGAGCAGTGAAGATGGAGCTGGCATATTCACTAACCACTGTATGTTCCATTTCTACTCATAGAGTGAAGGAGAAGGACCCAGAAGTCATCTGACATCACTTACACACAACAGTAGACCCTTCTCTTCCACTCTCGGCAACAATTTTAAGCACTCGCTTACCAGAAGTCACCGTTCATTTCGGGACCATCTTGAGGGGTTGGCACATTTATTGACCTCTGTTCCATTTTCAGCCTTACAGTAGAAGAGAAAGACAATGAAGACCCGTGACATCTCTTCCTCTCTGACATAACTAGCCCTGTCTCCGCACCCATGCCTTTGTTTAAAGCACTCGCAAACCGGACCAGTTGGAATGGTGACACATTTATTGACCTCTCTTCCATTTTCACCCTTTACTATAGAAGAGAAGGACCTGTTGGGTATCTATAATCAGTTAGGCATATCAGTAGCTTCTTCTCTGCCATCCATGCCAGTATGGGTGGAAGGGGTTAACACATTTACTGACCCTAATTCCATTGCTACCCTTAGGGAAGAACAAAGAAGAGGCCAAGCATCACCTATTCTAGGAAATAACCAGCTATGTGTCTTTCTCCAGTTTAAAGTACTTGCTGGCCAGGTGTCGCCAAGCACTCAATGACCTGATGTCACCATTCATTTCGGGACCAGCTTCAGAGGTCACACATTTACTGACCCCTGTTCCATTTTCACCCTTACAGTAGAAGAGAAGGACCTGTTAGATGTATAAAACTATTTATGCATATCAGTAGCCTCGTCTCTTCCACCCATGCCAGTATTTAAAGAACTCACTGGCCTGAAGGGGTTAACACATTTACTGACCCTAATTCCATTTCTACCCTTAGAGAAGTACTAAGAAGAGGCCTGGCGTCACTTATTCTAGGAAATACCCAGCTCTGTCTCTTTCTCCAATTTAAAGCACTCACTAGCCAGGTGTCGCCAAGTACTCAATGACCAGATGTCATAATTCATTTTGGGACAAGCTTGAGAGGTCACACATTTACTGACCCCTGTTCCATTTTCACCCTTACTGTAGAAGAGATGTACCCATTAGGTATCTATAATCATTTTGGCATATTAGTAGCCTCATCTCTCCCACCCATGCCACTATGGATGAAAGGAGTTAACAGATTTACTGACCATAATTCCATTTCTACCCTTAGGGAAGGATTAAGAAGAGGCCTGGCATCACTTATTCTAGGGAATAACAAGCTCTGTCTCTTTCTCTCATGCCACTGTTTAAAGCACTCCCTGACCGGATGTCACAATTCATTTCAGGACCAGCTTGAGGGGTTGACACATTTATTGACCTCTGTTCCATTTTAACCCTTACAGAAGAAGAGAAGGACCCATTAAATAGCTAAAATTATGTATATAAAGTAGCCTCATCTCTTCCACCCATGCCACTTTTTAAAGAACTCACTGACGGGAAGGGGTTAACACATTCACTGACCCTAATTCCATTTCTATCCTTAGAGAAGGACAAAGAAGGGGCCCGTTCTCCTACGCACCCGGGGAACATGGCCATTCTGCGGACCGGCGGCGGTCCACGGGGTGAACCACTCCCACGGGGTTGTGCACGTGCCGCTCCCGCGCGAGTGTGTGGGGTCCGCTGCTGCGCCGGGCCGTCCACAGAACAATGTTTCTTTAATGCAGGTCCCCGTCTTGCACCAGACGGAGCATCCTGCCGACTACGCCACTGTGAACCTTGACCCGGACACAGACAGACGGACATTTTAGTTGCACCCAACACACGTCTACTTACACTATAATTACAAGTTCAATTAGTGCACAACCCAGTGCCTCTTGCACCGATCCCCCAAAGTCCAGGCCTCACAGTCCAACTGCCTTTCTCCTGGCCGCCTTCAGTCCTCTCTCCAGCTCCGTCCTTCTTCCACCCGACTTCCGCTGCTGAATGAAGTGAGGCGGCCCCTTATATAGGAACCCGGATGGGATCCAGCTGCTTCCCGACATTCCTCCCCAGACACGCCCCAGTGTGGCGGAAATGCCGGCTGCGCACCCGGAAGCCCTTCGGGTGTCCCTGCTCCTCTTCCCCCCAGCACTTCCTGGTGTGGCGGAAGTGCTGAGCTCCAGGGTTGTTCAGGCACTGGGGCGCCGCCTGGCGGTGGCCACGGGCCCCTACAGGGTTGGGCTTCCAAGCCCTCTACCCTTGGCCCCCAATACAACCAGGGCGGTCGCCCCCTCGCGGTCTGGAGGAGGTAAAAGCCCTCCTCCTGTCCTCCTGGGCGTCCCAGCTGGGCTCCACCCCCAGCCGCCTGCGACACAGCTTATGGCGTTCATGGTGCATTTGCACACAACTGTGGGGCTAAAGTCAATAGAGTAGTGACAAGCCCATTATTAGTCTGTGCCACTGGTGCATGGCAGTGCCCTCCATAAAGGTCTAGAAGTCCCATTAAAACTTAGCTTCTATTGCGTTTAAGTGGCCCGAGGCTCTCTTTGACCTCCAGTCCACATGTACTCAACTTAAGTTCTTCTTCTTTCACATGAACTGATATTGTTTGCCTTTTATTCCCTTTTACCTCAGTTTTAAAAAGCAGACAGTGTTTAAAATGATTCCTTTTATAATGGGGAGGGTCTTCAAGTTCTCCATTTGGCATTAGAAGATTTGTGGGCAACATGTCTATGGCTTCTAGGATGAAGGTTTTATTTTCAGATGCCCTATAACTGCTACCAGGTGTGTCTGGTCACCTCCTTTTAGATATGAGGAAGCCATAAATAGGGGTATCTGAGGTGGGAGGTGGTGGCAGAAGGTGATGTACAGTATCATCAAAAAGTCTTCAGACCCTTACCCTTTTTATACATTTTGCTTTGTTGCACTCTTATGCTAAAATCGTTTCATCCACCCACATCAAGGAACACTCAAGACCCCACAATGAAATAAAAAAGTGAAAACAGGATTTTAGGAAGTTTTGTAAACTTCTCCAAATTTGTGGATTTGGACTTGAAGGAGTGCTCTTCCTGGTGCTACTTTTGAAGGTTTCGTTTTCTTTTCCTACATAATCACTTTGTGATGACTCGGTAAGTGACTTTGTAGGGTTTTTGTACCCTTAATGTCTACAGCACACAACTTACCTGCTCCAAGACAATGTGCTTACTTTGGTCGCTTTCCATGTTGTATTCAACTATAACACCTACAGGGCTTTGTTGTTTTCAACCCAACATGTGTCACACACGTGCGACTAGGAGGGAGCTGAGTGGACCAAATGGAGGTAATTACCTGCCAGGCCAGGGGGTGGCAGGATGCACTTAACCTACTTCTGTTATCTCTGTAGGCCAAATATGGGAAAACCAGCCTGATTCAGTTTCAACGACATCACTTCCGGTTCCAGCACATAGATTAACATCACTTCTGGTTCCGGTGCACAGACTGAGGTCACTTCCGGTTCTGGCCCTAGACGACGTCACTTCTGGTTCTGTCCCTAGATGACATCACTTCCAGTTCTGACGCACAGACTAACATCACTTCTGGTTCTGGGGCACAGACTGAGGTCATTTCCAGTTCTGACGCACTCACTGATGTCACTTCTGGTTCCAAAGCACAGACTGTGGTCCCTTCCAGTTCTGATGCACAGACTGACATCACTTCCTGTTCCAAAGTACAAACTAACATCACTTCTGGTTCTGGTGCACAGACTGATGTCACTTCCGGTTTCGGCTTATAAAGCCACCATCTTTTCTAAACCCAATCAGGTCAGTTTGGAACTCAATGAGAACACATCTCAACATATTTCTATACCCTTCTACAGCCAGGGACAATATACGAGTGGCTGCCCCAATCCTTTTTCGTGTGTCGCGACTGATTCTTTCACACATGTTAATTCCGAAGGCACTGCATGTCCGTCTGGTGATCTGTCGATTATGGGTGAGCCTCCTAGTGTGGAGGTGCAGGTGTGCCAGTCTCTTGGCTGTTTTCCTTCACTGAACTGACACAGCAGACACTGTTCCAGGTCCCGATCTCACCGTTGGGACTTTTCTTCCATTGCTACTTTGTAGCCCCTATGTGATCTGCCTCGTCCTTTCCCTGTGCAGTTGTACCACCTGGCATGCTGCATATGGATCTCCTGGGGTCAGTGGCAACTTGATCTACCACACTTTTTTCCCAGCTCAATGAGGCCAAAGCTCCACCAGCGTATACACACCCAGGCCAATGGACCTTAGCAGGTGGAGACAGGCTGATGGAGCTGTGGAGGCAGTGGTCTCTCAGCTGTCTCCCCCAACCCTGTACTGATGCTGCAAATGGCACTCCAGATCCTAGATCTTAGACCTCAAGACTCTGCAGGTGACTACTCAGAAGATTCAAGCAGGTCCTTCATGGTCTGCAAGCCACTCGGTACCTTCTAATATCCGTACTCCTTGTGTGATTTCTTTTTTTTATAAATCCCACTGCTAACACCAATGTAGCTCTTCACACGACTCTTTTTGGGTGGTTAGCTCTCCTTAAAAGGACTGCTTGCCATTGCCACCCTAGATGGTGTTCTGTTGGCACCATTGCAGGCTGCCGTTTTTACCAGAGAACCTCCCGCTGGCTTTGAAGCTGCTAGCTGCTAATTTGCAAGACGGAGTGCCAGCTCATACTACGGGTGGCTCACTCCTGGCTAATGCAACTTCTCAGCACCTTCACAATATTTTTTCTGTGCTGACGATATTAGTATTGATTACACATAAGCAGAGACTTACCTGCTCTTTATTTGATTTCATATGGAGGGGTTGTGCTTTTAGTTAGAGAGCCCCGTAGTACTAGGGTGTTGAACCGTGTTAGCCATTATGGATAAGTGAGAAGTTAAGCAAAATGACACCTTTTATTGGCTAACTAGAAAGATTACAATATGCAAGCTTTTGAGGCCCCTTCTTCAGGAAGTTACAAGGCCCCCTAAACTGTGGAGTGGTCTGCCTGCTACTATAATACAATACACTACAATACAATTTATTTTGTTTAGCCCAACATCACACAAGGAATGCCACAATGGGTTTTAACAGGCCCTGCCTCTTGACAGCCCCCCAGCCTTGACTCTCTAAGAAGACAAGAAACAACTCCCAAAAAAACTCCAGTAGGGAAAAAATGGAAGAAACCTCAGGAAAGGGAGTTTAAAGAGAGACCCCTTTCCAGGTGGGTTGGGTGTGCAGTGGGTGTCAAAAAGAAGGGGGTCAATACAATACAATACACAGAACAGAACACATCCTCAATACAGTATAAAAATAAAAAATGTAAAAGTACATATTAGAATTTAACAGTGGATGACATCACATAATATGATTTGGATTTGTTAAGAGTCCTGGAGACCTCATCCATCAAGCTGCCTCCCCCATTTGGCTATTCCACAGCTGAAACAGTGCTGGGCCAGCCAATCTGATGAAAGGACCCCTCTTTCCCATGATTCCTGTGATCCTCCATCAGGGATGATTTTACCACAGGCAGGCAAACAACTTGGCAGGTGGGCCGTGGCACCAAGTGCCGCATTTGAGTACCGAGAAGAGAAACAGAATAGGTGAGGGTTAGTATCCAATTATAACGACCATGTTACTTATGTTTTAGTACTAATGACTAACAACAGAGATGCAGTTTGTAGAGTTAATCAGCAGCTCTAGTCAGGGTGTGCTAAACTGAAGTAGTGAGTCTTCAGCCGGGATTTAAAGGCTGAGACCGAAGGGGCATCTCTTATTGTAGCAGGCAGACCACTCCACAGTTTAGGGGCCCTATAACTAAAAGCTCAACCTCCCACTGTTATTTTATTAATCCTTGGAATTCTAAGCAGACCGGCATCTTGAGATCTTAATGTGCGCACTGTTTTGTAAGTCATGATAAGTTCAGACAAGAAAGCCGGACCTTGGCCATTTAATGCTTTATATGTTAAAAGGAGGATTTTAAAATCTGCCCTAAACTTAACTGGGAGCCAGTGTAAGGATTTAAGAGATGCCCCTTCAGTCTCAGTTTTCATATCCCGGCTGAAGACTCACTACTTCAGTTTAGCACACCCTGACTAGAGCTGCTGATTAACTGTACAGACTGCATCTCTGTTGTCAGTCATTAGCACTAAAACATAAGTAACATGATCGTTATAATTTGTTACTAACCCTCACCTACTCTGTTTCTGTTCTCAGTACTCAAATGTGGCACTTGGTGCCACGGCCCACCTGCCAAGTTGTTCGCCTGCCTAAAGTAAAGTCATCTCTGGTGGAGGATCGATAGAGGGGTCCTTTCATTGGATTGGCTGTCCCAGTGCTGTGGAATGGCCAATATTGGGAGGCAGCTTGATGGCTGAGGCCTCCAGGACCTATTATGGGATATCATCTACTGTTAAATTCTGCTCTGTACTTCTTATATTTCTATTGCACTATTGTATTGTATTGATTATTACTTGTGTTCTGTTCTGTGTATTGTATTGTATTGTATTGATCCCCTTTTTTTGACACCCACTGCACGCCCAAACTACCTGGAAAGGGGTCTCTTCTTGAACTGCCTTTCCCAAGGTTTCATCCATATTTTCCCTACAAGGGTTTTTTTGGATGTTTTTGCTTATCTTCTTAGAGAGTCAAGGCCTGGGGGGCTGTCAAGAGGCAAGGCCTGTTAAAGCCTATTATGTCACTCCTTGTGTGATTTTGGGTTACACAGAAATAAATTGTATTGTACTTTATTGTATATGGCGTTTTTACATAGCAAACATTAGCAGTTCATACATCTATCCGTCCATTATCCAACCCGCTATATCCTAACTATAGGGTCACGGGGGTCTTCTGGAGCCAACCCCAGCAAACACAAGGAGCAAGTCAGGAAATAAACCCCGGGCAGGGCGCCAGCCCACCGTAGGCAGTTCATACATTTTCTTCCATAATTTTACAATATGAAGCACTGATGGCTTTAATGACCCAGTCACCAAAAAAAAAACAAAAAAACAATGGTAAGGTCAGAACAGGCATCTTTATGGTTATAGATAGCACCTTTAACTCTTTTAAGGCTAATTATTTTTTCTTCCTATTGTCCCAGGGCTGAGTATTTTTCCAAAAAAAACTCTACAAAGCATACAAAGCAATGGTTTCACTCATAAATCAACATAAAATACTTATTTATGACAAATGTCACAAATGTTTTATGTTCAGTGAGCCCCTACAATATGTATAATCACACACTAATTCCATACCTGTTTGTTTCATCACTCGTATGCTGAAAGGCACTTTCTGGAAAAAAAAAAAAACATCTTGAAGTATTCAAGTGGCTGGTGGTGTCCACAAGCAGGCCGCATCATTTGGTGAAATCCAGTTGTCAGCTTGTCTCCCACAGATCGGTGTTTGTGTAGTCCTCCCAAAGTGAACGTTTTCGTAGGCGCGCCACCTACACGAGTGTGTCCAGCACTATGATCAGCTAGGGACCAATCAGCTGATGCAAGCGCCTCTCTTTTGCTTTCAAACTCCAGATCACTTGTATTAAAATTGGAGTTTGATAAGTAAGAATCCGATTCAGCAATCATACGCAAAAAAATAAATAATAGGCACAGAGTATTTTGCCTTGTGCATTTGCTTCGCTCTCTTGCCCGATGCTGATGCCATTCTAGATGTTGCTAACTGTATGCTACTCATGCACACGCAGGGTTTCAACGTCAAGTCAACGAGTCTAACAGTCCTCCGAGCAAAGAGGGTCTACCTGTGATGTAACGGGGAGTTGTATCAACATTTACATCTTTCTTTCGCCCTCTCCTCCTGATATCCACCCTCAACCCCTTGTGCCAACAAAAGTCGACATCTGCCCTAAAAGAAAAACATCCTGCCAAGATAAAATAGCAATCTGTCCTTTATCCCTAAAATGGTGAGGTAGAAGCACTAAACACAGTGCCACTGTAACACCCCAGATAACTGAATCAGATGACTGCATCTGCCCTTCCAGTACTAAAAATGAACATTCTCTGTGCCAATACAAATACCCAATGCCACACACCACAGTGCTACTCTGTCCTGCACACCTCTTCCAGGGAGGACTAAATCAGCTCCTGGAATTTTTGACCTGTCAGAGTTTCACAAGAATCTGTGTACCCAGCAATGCAATGGTAAGATGTGACTCATTTCAAGTTTTCCTAATTTGAATTTTGTTACGCAAATACCTGGAGCAGATTGAAAAAAGTGCTATAAAACTTGATTGTATGAAGCTTACAATGCAGCCCCAGTTACTCATCCTTAAAAGCCACAATAGACTACAAGCTCAAGTTTTTATCAAATGATGACCTGCCAAAATACCAGCAGGGTGTCCCCAGCAAAATGGTGGAAGAAAGAAGCTGGGGTGGCAGGCACCTGAATCAGAAACACAGCTGCTGTCTGTAACCCAAAGAAAATGAATGATCTGTACTGGTCTTTGTGAGGATGGCACGGCCAGCTCCACAATAAATTGAAAGTCAAGCAGGCAGATTTGAAAGTACCAGAGAGAATCAGGCTGGAAAAGGATTAGAGGGGCAGACGCTGACCCTCTTAAATCAAAGGTGGCCAAGTATAAAAAAGGCACATCACAAAAAGAGCGGCCGACAGGAATTGAGCCATGTAGGGTAATCCATAACCATAAATTCGTCTCTGTTTAAGAAAGTGGCGCCACTCCACACCTGCCACATGCCAGGTTGAACAGAGGGCAATGTTTTACATGGCTGCCAGGTGAATTGGCCTCCAGCTCCATGTGCCCACTGTGTTGCGGCTGGGACCGACTCCAGATCTACTGCGGGAGGAATGGCTTTGAAATGAAACTGATGATTTGAAACAGGCGTTCATCACAGAGACGGCACCTCATGCCATGGACAGACATCTGAGACTCTGATCTGAGAATCTAAAGTTAAACCACCTGAAGGAACAGGCTGCTCACATTCTGCTTGTCTGGTGTGGGCACTGCAGTATGAGATATTACCAACCATTTCATCATTTACATGTAATTTTATTCTAACCCTTTATATGTAATCCTGATTTAACCCTATAAATAAATCGATTTTATAGCACCTTTCAAATCTATCTATCTATCTATCTATCTATCTATCTATCTATCTATCTATCTATCTATCTATCTATCTATCTATCTATCTATTATATAGTGCCTTTCACTCTGTCTATCTATCTATTATATAGTGCCTTTCACTCTATCTATCTATCTATCTATCAGTTATATAGTGCCTTTCACATCTATCTATCTATCTTTCTATCTATCTATCTATCTATCTATCTATCTATCTATCTATCTATCTGTACCCAATGCGTCTGTGTGGAGGATTTGTATTATTGATTAGTTGATTGTTTATTTATGAGTATTATGGAGTGGAGGGTGCTTTGTGCACATTATTGTACAAATAAATTTAATGTTTGGACTTTTATCTGGTGTCTGGCGTCTGGTCTGAGGGTTCAAGGGGACGACAGCGCCCCCTATCTGTCACACTATCCATCCTTCTATCTAGACGTCTATTTAGAGGTCATCCCACCAATTAGGCTGGGTGATCCCTGCCGCAGAGCAAGAAATGGACAGGAAAGAATATGCTGGCATCCCTGAAGGACTTGATAAAGGATGCCAGTAAAATGGAAATACAGGGGAAGACAACTTACTTGGGTTACCTATTCCCCAAATGCTAGGTGGCAATATCCCTGTATTTCGGTACCAGAGAGAAGATGTGGCCACTCAGTGTGATGTGGCGATCCCCACGCTATTGCAAAATGAAACTTCATGACCAGTCGCAGTGGCAGTGCAGGATGAAACCATGCCCCTTGAGGTTGGCGCAAACCTTCTCTCCCAAATGCTCTTTCAATTTAGAGAGATGCTGTCTTTCTTTAAAAGTGAACAATGGAATGACAATCCCCTTAAATTTGTGAAAAAATGCACTGGTTCTGGTTAATGGTCAATGCATTCGTCATCCCATGGCTCAGGACCCTCACTTTGTCTTACAAAACAACTTTCTTTATCGGGTAGAGGAGCATGAGGGGGAGATATGGGAGCTGTTGCTAGTCCTGTGGACCTTCTGGTGGCAGGTCTGTGAATTAGCACATGCCCATCTTCAAGGAGGCCATTTGGACACCAAAAAGATTCTGTAGCGGATTATACTTCAATTTTATTGGCCGGGAATTAATGAGGAGGTTTGTCGCTTTTGCTTGTCCTGTCTGGTGTGCCAATTGCATCAAATTCCTAGGAGGGACCGTGTTCCTCTGGTTCCCATTCCCCTTATTGATGTACCATTTGAACAAATCGGGGTTGACCTAGTGGGGTCCCTAGAACCCTCAGCCAGAAGACACAAATATATTTTTCATCCTAGTTGATTATACTACCTGATATCTCAAAGCTGTTCCTTTGGGCACAGTCATTTCCAAAAACATCACACGAGTCGGCAGGGATGCCCTTTACCTCAAACCGATGGTCTAGTGGAGAGGTTTAATCAGAATCTCAAACTGATGCTTCACAAGGTGGTCAGCAAGGATCTGTGGAACTGGCCAAGGAAAATCTCTGAGGGAGTTCCGCCCGAGAGATTGTGTCATGGTTCTTGTTCCTAACTCTTACTCCAAATTATTAGCCCATTGGCAAGGGCTTTATGAAGTCAAGGAGAGGAAAGGATTCATCGAATATTTGGTTAAACAACCCAATTGTTGACTGAGTGAGTGGGTCTATCATGTAATCCTGCTGAAACTATGGAAGGATAGGAAGCCCAATCCCTCCTCCAGCCATCCCCAATCAGTCTTTTCTCACAAAAATAGCCTTAACTTCTGACCCAATTTCATTCCCCAACTGCGACAGGAGCTGGATTCAGAGGTAGTGAGTAAAAAACATGGAAGGACCTCTCTGATTGCACATGATATTGTAATGGAACCTGGGGTGATAATTGAAGAACACCCATATCATCTTCCTGAGGCATAAAAGTAGAACTAGAGATCAAGTGCATGCTTTAATTAGAAATTATAGAGGAAAGTCAAAGTCCCTGGTCCAGCACTATTGTCTTGGTCTCTAAGCCGATGGGAGTTGGACTTCCATTGGCTTAATCAAGTCTCACAATTCAATGCTACGAGTGGACAACCTCCTCGAGTGGCTAGGTCAGGAAGAATATTCGACCACACTTGACATGACGAAAACAAAGGGAGCCCCGAACAATTTGGTATGGAACGATAACACAGAAGCAGCATTTAGTGACTTATATTTCTCCAGTTTTGATGTCACTTCACTGGTTACCTGTGTAATTCAGAATTGACTTTAAAATACTGCTTATGGTTTACAAAGTCTTAAATAATCTGCTCCATCTTATATATCGGAATGTCTGACATCTTATATTCCAAATCGTAACCTCAGATCTTCAAATGAGTGTCTGCTTAGAATTCCAAGAGCAAAACTTAAAAGAAGTGTTGAGGCGAGCAGGCGGCCTTCTGCTGTTATGCACCTAAAATCTGGCATAGCCTGCCAATAGGAATTCGCCAGGCAAATACAGTGGAGCTCTTTAAAACACTGCTGACAACACATTAACATGGCCATCTCATAACTTTACCTTCATTTAATCCTGATACTCTGTATGTTCAATTCATCATAATAATTATTCATAGTGGCTCTAAAATCCATACTGACCCCTACTCTCTCTTCTGTTTCTTTTCCCGGTTTTCTGTGGTGGCGACCTGCTCCACCATCACCGTCTAATCAAACCACCGTGATGTTCCTACATTGATGGATTAAAGGCCAGAAGTCTACATGACCATCATCATCAAGTCCTTCCGTGAGAACCCTAAATACAAAGAGGACTGTTTCATTTATGTGAGGTAGAATGCCCAGAGGGGACTGGGTGGTCTCGTGGTCTGGAACCCATGCAGATTTTTTTTTTTTTTCATGCCAGCAGTCTGGATTTTTTTTGTTTTTTCTGTCCTCCCTGGCCATCTGACCTTACTCTTATTCTATGTTAATTAGTGTTCTCTTATTTTAATTCATATTTTGTCTTTTTTCTCTTTCTTCATCATGTAAAGCACTTTGAGCTCCATTATTTATATGAAAATGTTCTATAGAAATAAATGTTGTTGTTGTATAACAAGCCCTTACATCAGCATTGATCTTAAATGATCCTAACTTCTTTTTTTTCTTTCATCCTCTAGTTCAGGGGTGCCCAAGACGTTGATTGCGATCGATCAGTAGATTGCAAAGGTAGTGCAGGTAGATCGCGCTGCATTCAAAAATAATTTTTTTTAAACATTAGTCTATCATATATCCTCCCTATGGCATTTGCCACTTGATTGACATACAGGGCGCCAGTCTGAGATCTCTTCTCTTCTAACACACTGGTCATCCCGCACGCACGATCAAACACGCGAGCTACTGCAAAACTCCAGCTGTCTAAGTGATCTAGTTAGCCTTCCAATTTATATCGACTAAAGAAGGGATTTAAAAAAAAATTGTTTAAGGAGGGTATGGGCTAGAGGTGGAATTGGAAGAGGATTTCTTTCTCTCACAGTGTCACAATCAAAGTGCGTTTGTCTGATCTCTCAATCTATCGTTGCTATTCCAAAGAAGGAAAATGTGGAAAGGCACTTTTGAACTGTTCATATAAACTACGAAACTGACTTCCTTCCGAAAAAACGTTCTGAGAAAGAGAAAAGAGAGGGAACTAAAATCGCAGTTAACCGGACAGCCGTCATTTTTCACTCGACTGAATTCAAAAGCAAAGGCAGACACACCAAAGCATCATTCCAGGTGAGTCACTCGATCATTAAGCATAAGAAGTCCTTCCAAGAGCTTCCTCCTTGACTGCATTATTCAGCTCTACTTATTTATGCGAGTCAGCCTTTTCCCAAATGAAGATTATTAAATCCAAATACTGTAGTGACCATAAATGTATTGAATTGTTATTGTGCCATAAAGGATATTCAGTTATGCAAGGTACGACAATATATATTTTATGTATAAAGTATACTCAGTATATATATATATATATATATATATATATATATATATATATATATATATATATATATATATATATATATAGCATTTTTAATGTAGATAGATCATTTTAACCTGGTCATTTTAAAAGTAGTTCTCAAGCCGAAAAAGTGTGGACACCCCTGCTCTAGATGAACGCTTTGAACACAGTTCTTGGTGCCGTGCTGAGCCAAAGTGTGTTGAACACCCTGTCATATTCCTGAGCCAGAAACTGTTGGAACAGGAAACCAGGTACGTGACAGTGGAATGGGAGGCCTTGGCAATTAAATGGGCGATTACACAGCTGAGGTACTATCTCTTGGGCCGTGAGTTCACCTTGGTCACAGATCATGCATCTTTACAGTGGTTGGCTTTACACAAGGAGTGGAACGACCTACAGCCTTACAAGTTCTTGTTCATTAATCGACAACGCCAATGCTCTTTGTCAAGTTCATGACCTCTCGGTCAGGAATGCCATCAATTGATTGCCATCGATTGATGTTGGGGGGTATGGCCGTGTCACACACATGTGGATGGGAGGCAGCTAAAGGGCTCGAAGGAAGGTAACTCCATGCAGGACCAGGAGATGGCAGAGTGCACTAACTCTTTCTCTCTTTCTTCTGCAGACCAGTTATGGAAAATTCTAACTGGCCCCGATGACGTCACTTCCAGTTTGGGTTCTGATGATGTCACGTCCGGTTCCAACCCCAATGACGTCACTTCCTCTGCCCGACTTTAAAACTGTAATCTTGTTTTCCTAAATCAGTATGGTCTTGGACACAGTTGTAAAAAGATTTCTTTCCTTGTTTTTGAGCCAAACTTCCAATATATGGAGTGTTTGCCCCAAACCTTTTTGTGGCGTTTGTCCTGTATTTGACAATATACAGTGGAACCTCGGTTTACGAGTAACTTGGTTTACGAATGTTTTGCAAGACGAGCAAAGATTTTTATTAAATTTTGACTTGATAAACGAGCGACGTCTTGCAATACGAGTAGTATGTATGTATACACTTTGTCTGCTGAGCGTCATGTGATCACAACTGAGCTGATCGTTCTTCTCTCTCTCTCTCTCTCTCCTTATCTCTCTTGCTCCCGCGCAGCACGTGTCTCTCTCTCTCCTTATCTTGCTCGCTCGCTCGTGCGTCTCTCTCTCTCTCTCTCTTCTCTTGAGGGCAATTGTCTCCTATTCTCCGTCTGAGTCGGTGTGCCTCACTCATATAGTCAAAATCCGTACGAGCGTATACTGTTTACTACAGCATTGCGACTGTGTGTGTGTGTGTGATGTGAAGTACAACACCAGCTTTATTCAATTTATTTATTGTAGCGGGATCTTTATAATGTTCCTTGTATGACCCATTGACGACAGGCGCTTATAGCATGTCTGCGATCTTTTTGGATGCGCTTATAAGGTGAACTGCTACATCGCTGGGAGACTGCAATTGCTTTGGGACATTCTTCCGCGTGTTGTCCTGTTGGGTGGAATCCCACATGAGTTTAGAAACTCACATCAGCCATGATTCTTTATAAAGGTAAAGTGCAGGTTAATTTGTTTTATGTATTTTTACTTTATATTTTGTATTAATCATTTTTATATGAATAGTTTTGGGTTGTGAAACAAATCATCTGAATTTCCATTATTTCTTATGGGGAAATTCGCTTTGATATACGAGTGCTTTGGATTGCGAGCACATTTCCGGAACGAATTATGCTCGCAAACCGAGGTTCCACTGTATATATAATTCTACTGTATATACTCGCATATAAGTTGGGTCTTGAAACCCAAAAAATCGATCATAAAATCAGACCCCAACTTATACAGTACGCCCATTCAAAAATACAACATTTTTTTACATCTTCTTGCCTCCTCCAATCTCGCACCAGTTTCTCAGACATAGCAAATTTTGTGGCAGCAGCACAATTTCCAATTTCTTTTGCCACTTCAACGACTTTTAATTTAAAACCAGCTTCATACTTTTTTCTAATCGAATGCTCCATTGTAGGTAAAGGATACTCTTACGATAAAGTTGTATGAGGGTGTTTGATACAAAAAACACAAATCAGTTCAAACATCACTTCGGAATAGTTTGGGTATTACCGTGTGGTCACACAGGCACAATACATAGAGAAAAAAGGCAGCGTGCTCCGTGGTTAGTCTCTCAGGTGGGCGTTAGCATATCGTAATCAGATAATATTTGCCCTCGAGTTCTTAAGGAGGCTAACGGGTACAGATATAAACCCCTGACACATATTTTTAGGAAGTCACTGCACACTGGAGAGATTCTGAAGGACTGGAAAATGGCAAATATCATCCCATTATATAAAAAGGGTGACCGGGCAGATCAGAGCAACTATAGGCCAGTAAGCTTAACGTGCATCACAGGAAAATTAATGGAAGGAATTATTAAGGATGAGATTGAGCAACACCTGACAGGGACAGGAGTTATTAGGAACAGTCAGTGTGGGCTCAGAAGAGGGAGGTCGTGTTTTACTAACAGGCTGGAATTCTATGAGGAGGAAATCAAAGCATACGATCAAAGTGGAGCAGATGAGATTGTTTATCTGGACTTTCATGTCTGTAGTATTAGGCTGTTGTACCTTGTTAGCCATTACGAATGTAGAGAAAAGCCAAGCGAAATGACACTTTTTATTGGCTAACTAAAAAGATTACAATATGCAAGCTTTCTAGATCTTGCCTGAAGTAGGGGCCTGAGTTGCTGCGAAAGCTTGTATATTGTAATCTTTTTAGTTAGCCAATAAAAGGTGTCGTTTCGCTTGGCTTTTCTCTGAACCTTCAGAAAGCATTTGATAAGGTGCCACATGAGAGGGTGGGCATCAAACTAAAAGATGTGGCATTTCAGGGTGTGATGTGTCGATGGGTGCAGAATTGGCTCAGCCTCAGACACAGGAAGCAGAGGGTGACGGTGTGAGGAACTTCATCAGAATTGGCCGATGTTAAGAGTGGTGACCAGCAGGGGTCAGTGCTGGGACCGCTGCTGTTTTTAATATATTTAAATGATTTAGATAGGAATATAAGGAACAAGCTGGTTAAGTTTGCAGATGATACCAAGATAGGTGGATTATCAGATAATTTGGAATCTGTTATATCATCACAAAAGGACTTGGATAGCAGACAGACTTGGGCAGATTTGTGGCAGATGAAATTTAATGTTAGTAAATGTAAAGAATTACACACAGGAAGTGAAAATATTAGGTTTGAATACACAATGGGCGCTTGGAAAATCGAGAGTCCACCGTATGAGAAGGATTTAGGAGTCATAGCGGACTCTAAGCTATCGACTTCCCGACAGTGTTGAGAAGCCATTAAGAAGGCTAACAGAATGTCAGGTTATATAGCGCCTTGGTGTGTGGGGTACAAGTCACAGGAGGTTCTGCTCAAGTCTTTATAACACACTGGTGAGGCCTCATCTGGAGTAGTGGGTGGCAGTTTTGGTCTCCGGGCTCCATAAAGGACATAACAGCACTAGAGGTGGTCCAGAGAGGAGCGACTAGGCTGATTCAGGGCTACAGGGGATGAGTTATGAAGAAAGATTAAAAGAAGACATGATTGAAGTGTTTAAAATTATCAAGGGAATTAGTCCAGTGGATCGAGACGGTTATTTTAAAATGAGTTCATCAAGAACATGTGGACACAGTTGGAAACTTGTTAAGAGTAAATTTCACACAAACATTAGGAAGTTTTTCTTTACACAAAGAACGATAGACACTTGGAATAAGCGACCAAGCAGTGTGGTGGACAGTAAGACTTTAGGGACTGTTAAAACTCAACTTGATGTTTTCTTGGAAGAAATAACTGGCGAGCTTTGTTGGGCTTTATGGCCTGTTCTCGTCCAGATTGTTCTAATGTTCTAATGATCTCTTGGTCCAATAGCGTGAGTTTTCCGCATTCAATTTATATGACTGATATTATAAAGTACAGTAAAATCAAGCCCCGACTTATCCGTGGGAAAATATATACGGTATGTGTATTGAGGTTCTGCATTTTCCAAAGTAAACCCATCAGTGTAATACGTTCGTTCTTTTTATCATTTCTAACAGTTTTGTTTTGCATACTGTAAGGAGTCTGTAAATATTAAACTTTTAACCTCTGTTGTACTGAGCAAGTGGTCGAGGATCTGCTGATTGTTAAAATATGGGCATGACTCACACACTCCTCCACAATTGCACCCTTGCTTATTGTCAGTGAGTCACCAGCATTGACCATCTACTGTACACATGCTCTTATATTTTGTACACTTATGATTTTTGTGTTTATATATTTATATAAAGCACTGTGATGAACAGCTGATGGGAAGTGCAAACCCACATTCTCTTACTCAGAGTCCAATCCATCAGCCACGCAAAGCCTATCTCTAACCATTGTGAGTGGTGTGAACAGGGTCTCGGGGGGTCTTCTGGTGACTATCCCAGCTGATACAGGGTGCAAAGCAGGGAACAAATCCTGGACAGGGTGCCAATCCATCACATGGCACACAAATACACCCTAGTCACACACACCAATCACACACTAGAGCCAATTTAGGATCACCGGTTCACCTAAGCTGCATGTCTTCGGCCTGTAGAAAGAAACTGGAGCCCCCAGAGGAAACCCACAGAGACACAAGGAGAACATGCAAACTCCTCGCAGAAAGGACCTGGGACATGAACCCTGTTCTCCTTACTACGAGGCAGCAGTGCCACCACCTCACCACCCAGTAATCATCAATAAATAAAAGTAGCCATAAATCAACTTCATACCGGACGTTAAACCAATCAATAATCCAATAAAAACGAGGTTGTAATCAAACGTAAACATCCTGATTTAAAAACCATGAGCCTCGGTGCTTCTTTCTAACACCGACATCTCCTCAGCATAAAGAGACGTCCACCAGCAGGCGCAGACATCCCTTAAATCCAGCTTGGACCCCTTTCGCCAATCCATTAGCTTTTGCAGGGTGCTGTGCTAAGCTTTGCTCCTCACTCCTTCTTGAGAGCTTCTGTGGGAGCCTCATGGACCACTTGGTTGTTACTCGTTCTTCTTAAGGGTGCTCAGCAGAACTGGCCCCTCTGTCCCCTTCTTGGCTCTGTTCACGTGACTCACTTTTCCATCCATCTTCTTCCCATCTCATATTACACCGGCTCCATCCTGTTCCTGCACTTTTCTCCTTTCCTTTCTTTTGACCTCCATGTCTTCCTTTTCTTTATTTCTTTGTTTTTTTTCCCCCGTCTACCTATATACTGCCAGTTGAGTGCAGGTGATGTCCTCCACCTGCAACTCAAGGAGTGAAGAAGGCAACTGACTGATCTGACTGACGTAAATCCGCGGTCAGCCAAGCACCCCAATGAACGCTGGGAGAGGTGCCACCATGCACCCGTTCTAAGCCCGCACGCTCCAGGACCTGATTCTTCTTCTTTCAGGTGCTCCCGTTAGGGGTCACCACAGCGGATCATCTTTTTCCATATCTTCCTGTCCTCGTCATCTTGTTCTGTCACCCCCATCACCTGCATGTCATCTCTCACCACATCCATAAACCTTCTCTTAGGCCTTCCTCTTCTCCTCTTACCCATCAGCTCTATCCTTAGCATCCTTCTCCCATTATACCCCTCATTTCTCCTCTGCACATGTCCAAACCAATGCAATCTCGCCTCTCTGACTTTGTCTCCCAACTGTCCCCCCTGAGCTGACCCTCTAATGTCCTCATTTCTAATCCTGTCCATCCTCGTCACACCCAATGCAAATCTTATCAACTTTAACTCTGCCACCTCCAATCTCCTGTGCCAGTGTCTCCCACCCATATAACATAGCTGGTCTCACTATTGTCCTGTAGACCTTCCCTTTCATTCTTGTTGATATCCATCTGTCACAAATCACTCCTGACACTCTTCTCCACCCACTCCACCCTGCCTGCACTCTCTTCTTCTCTTCTCTTCCGCCATCCCCATTACTCTGTACTGTTGATCCCAAGTATTTAAACTCATCCATCTTCACCAACTCTACTCCTTGGATCCTCACCATTCCACTGACCTACCTCTCATTTACACACATGTATTCTGTCCTGGTGGTCCTACTGACCTTCATTCCTCTCCTCTCATATCTCCACCTCTCCAGGGTCTCCTTAACCTGCTCACTACTATCGCTACAGATCACAATGTCATCAGCAAACATCACAGTCCTCTGGGACTCCTGTCTAATCTCGTCTGACAACCTCGGCTTCATTGGCTGTCACAGTCCCGGTGAGGTACAATATTATGCAGATGTATTGCTGTTGGCATAAAGGAGCCCCGTCACATTTCTTAACTCACTTCTGCTGAATAATTCATTGGCTGAAAGGCCTCAGTGTTAATGTGCCAGAGAGAGGATGTGCAGCGTTGTCCATAATGGCCCTCAGTTTGTTTTAATTGTCTCTTTCTTTATGACCTCCAGTGGGTCAAGAATGGGTCCCATAACTGAGTTTGCCCTTTTAATTAGCGTATTGATTCGGTGGGCCTCTCTTGAAGTGATGTTATCCGTCCAGCACACCACACTGGCCATCACTGAGTTGCAGAAGACGTGAAGGATGTCCCTTCCCACATTAAAGGAACGCAGTCTGCTAAGGAAAGAAGAATCTGCTCTGCCCCTTCTTATAAAGTTCCTCTGTGGTCCGAGACAATACAATACAATTTATTTTTGTATAGCCCAAAAATCACACAAGGAGAGGCCACAATGGGCTTTAACAGGCCCTGCCTTTTGACAGCAAGCCTTGACTCTCTAAGAAGACAAGGAGAAAGACAAAAGACAAGGAGACCAGTCCAACATGTCATTGATGTGGACCCTCAAATACTTGTAGGAACAACAACAACAACAACAACAACATTTATTTCTAGAGCACATTTTCATATAAATGATGTAGCTCAAAGTGCTTTACAGGATGAAAATAAGACAAAATATATAAGAAAATAGAATTTGGGAACACTAATTAACATAGAGTAAAAATAAGGTGCGATGTCCAGGGAGGACAGAAAAAACAAAATCAAAAACTCCAGATGGCTGGAGAAAAAAAATAAAATCTGCAGGGGTACCAAGGCCATGAGGCCACCCAGCCAGCCCCCTCTAGGCATTCTACCTCACATTAATGACCTCAATCAGTCCTCATGGTATTCAGGGTTCTCATGGAAGAACATCATGTGGACTTCTGGCCTTTAATCCATCAATGTAGGGACATTACAGTGCTTTGATCGGGTGGTGGTGGCGCAGATCAAACCACAGAAAACCAGAAAAAGAACAGAAGAGAAAGTAGAGGTTAGTACGGATTATGGAGCCACCAGGAATGATATTGATAATTAAATGCATATACAGAATATCAGGATTAAACTAAAATAAAGAGATGAGAAAGCCAAGTTACAATAATGTGTTTTTAGTAGTTTTTTATTAAGTGCTCCACCGTATCAGCCTGGTGAATTTCTATCGGTCAGCTATTCCAGATTTGAGGTGCATAACAGCAGAAGGCCGCCTCACCACTTCCAAGTTTAGGTCTTGGGATTCTAAGCAGACCCTCATTTGAAGATCTAAGGTTATGATTTGGAGTGTAAGGTGACAGAAATTCTGAAATATAAGATGGAGATTTTTGAAGGCTTTGTAAACCATCAGCAGTATTTTGAAGTCAATTCTAAATGACACAGGTAACCATTGTAGTGACACTCAGACTGGTGTGATGTGCTCGGATTTTCTTTTCCTAGTTACGATTCTAGCAGCTCCATTCTGCACAAGTTGTAACTGATTGATGTCTTTTTTGGGTGGTCCTGAGAGGAGTGCGTCATAGTAATCTAGCTGACTGAAAACAAAAGTGTGAACTCATTTCTCAGCATCTTCCAATGCTATAAGAGGTCTAAGTTTTGCTATATTTCTGGAATGGACCAATTCTACATTCGCTCCTTGACTAGTGACCAGATATGGAGGCTCTTTGGTGCGGGATAAGTCAATGAGCAGTTCCTTGGTTTTGTTGATATTCAGATGGAGACAATTTGCTTTGCAATAGAGAAACCATTTTTTCCACCTGATTCCTCTCCAATGTCTCATCCCTTTTCTCAATACACCCTTTAAGTTCAGAATCATCTGAGAATTTCTACACGTGACGTGACCTGCTGTTATATTTGTAGTCGGAGGAGTGACAAGTTAAGAGAGAAGTAGGCAGGCCTGTTCCTTGTGGTGCTCCAGTGTTGCTCACACAGTCCTTGAGTCTCACAGATGGTGGTCTGCCCAACAGATAGTCCATCATCCAGGACACCACAGGCTCATCCACCTGCATATCTCTGACGTGTACGGAATCTAAAATGGCGGGCACTCAATAGACCTTTCCTACTGTATTTATTTTGGCATTTTGATTTCTTTATGTTTCTGTTACAAGTAATAACATTTTTAATGTACTGTACATAATAACATGTTTGTCTCATTTTCCCCAAGGTAACCAACACTAAGGGATCTACTAGACTATTTTAACCATTATAGTCCCCTCAAAACTAATTTATTTTCTTCTTACCTTTCAGTGCTTTTTGGCAAGTTCAGTAAAAAAGTTCCAGAATCTTTCCTCAATTTCACCAAGTAGGAGACGAAACAAATTCAGCAGAATTCGCTCATCACTACTGGGAAACATGGAAACAGGGCCTTGGAGGCATGAGGTGGCAGGAGCACCAATCACTGTGCCACTCTACCTTCCTCTCCCAAACGTTTCAGCTTGGACGGCTCAGTGAGTTCTTGGGTCCAATCCGGTGCTTGCTTGTCTTGTAATTTTTTTTTCCTCCTCTAAAGCCACACCCCCCAATATATCTATTCCTTGATATTATTTGAAGCTTCTGTCGGCCAATCACAGGGCTGACTCACTGCCCACTGTTGTTGTTAGGTTTTTTTTTTCACTTTTTATTTTTGACCCTCTAAGCTGGTTACTTCCATACACCCCTCAGTTTTCACCTTCCAGTTCACCGTTGCTTCAGTGTGAAACAAAACTCAAAACTGACAAGTGTAAGGTAATGGAATCCTCACAGTGGCCATGATGGTAAAGGTTGCCCAAATGTCACCTCACTGCCCAAAGCTGCGCCTGCTGCCATTGCCGGATCTGCTGTCTTGAACAGGGCACATCGCCAACAAATCAGTTGTTCGTGATTAGAAAAATAAATGATGTTTCTGCTGAAAGAGCAGAACGGATATTCCAGAGAGGATTAGGCTTTCTAAAGCGTCCTTGATTGCTTACACTGGCAGAGCAGGTATTAAGCCCCCACTGAGCCCCCACCACCCCCCGTTCTGCATTCATAATGCTATCCTGTCAGCCTTTGGAAAAAAAAAAAATAGCTGGCCAGTGAAATAGGATTGTGGATTGTGGGGGAGGTGGACAGTGGAATTTAGGAATAACTTTATTTTGGAGTGGGTGGCAAAGTGGCACAATAGTTAGAGCAGAGTTCATCTTCCTAGACCTTAGAGTTGTTATCCTCTGGAATTACATGATGTACGCTACTGACTTGCTCTTTCAGAAACCGGGGGTCAGTTTCAAGCTTTCGATGCTATGCCACCTAAGGGTCACATAGAGACCCCTTCATCTAAAGGGGGTAAATATTTGTAAGAAACAGTCTGTGGAGGTAAGAGAATATTTATCTAACATTTTTCGTCTTCCTCAACCCCAGTAAAATTACAAAGAAAGTATAGTAATCAGATATTGAAAAACATAAATAAATTATATTGTCAATTGTTGCGTACAAAACCAGTATCCTTTTTGGCAATTCCATTTATATGGGGAGACAGTATAAAACATTTATAAAGAAAGCAGAGTGACCCAATTAATGCTTAGCACCACCTCCCTACTCCATGACAAAACTTAACCCAACAATAACACCATCAAATTATTTTTTGTTGCATTAGGCGGAAACTCTACAAGATGAGCCAAAAAGAAGTACCACATTTCAAACATCTATTCTACGAAAACGCTACAAGATAAACTAAATTTCATTGCGACACAAGAAATAGATTTTTTCCTCTGTATTTTAAAAACGATGTCTTCAAGGTGGCAGCCATTATTAGCGATACAGTAATCCCTCGCTATATCTTGTTTCGACTTTCGTGGCTTCACTCTATCGCAGATTTTATATGTAAGCATATTTAAATCGTATATATTGCAGATTTTTCGCTGGTTCGCAGGTTTCTGTGGACAATTTTACTTCTGGTACGTGCTTCCTCAGTTGGTTTGCCCAGTTGATTTCATACAAGGGACGCTATTGGTGGATGGCTGAGAAGCTACCCAATCAGAGCACGCAGTTAAGTTCCTGGGTGCTGATTGGCTCAGCGACGGAGCGCAGAATTCAATTCTGCTTTGCGTTAACCAGGAAATCTCATCTCGCTCATTCAGCATCAACGTGTTTCGCTGTGTAAAGAGTTACGTTTTGTCAATGAACTGCTCGATGCTCACTCCGAGGTGCTGAGCGATGAAAATTTGGCCGAGATGACCAAGTCAGCGAGTGAGGAAGATAAAGAACAAGAGCACCCAGCACAGGAAGAAGACGCCGGCCTAACTCTCGAGCGTCTCGCGACCATTCTACAAATGGTAAAAGATCTCCAGATATCGGTTGAAGAATGGGACCCGCAAATGATTCGTTCTTTGCAATGTAGAAATGCTCTTGACGACGCCATGGAAGTGTATAAAAATCTCCTTACACAAATGAAAAAGCAACTGCCCAACACGATGTTCCTTACCCGCAAAACACTGCCTAGTACGCCTTCAGTGGAAGAAGAAACTCCTGATGACAACGGCGGTGCTACACAGTCACCTGAAGGGGCTCCTTTAGAAGAGCTTTAACGCTCTCCTTTGTTAAAATTAAACTCATCGCTATCGGACAAGTTGTCGTGTCATTGTTGGTGAGTACCCATAACTAATTTTCTACGTACTTAGTACATGTACGTATGTTTAGTGTAACCGTACAAACATTTTACTGTATACAATTTTTCTTGCATTGTACGTATTTATTGCTGGTGGCCTGTCTATCGTAATGGTTGTAACATATTGGAGATGCTCGATATCTTTAAAATAACATTTAGGTTTTACTGTATATAAACAGTGTGTTTACATACATAATTTGAACGAATTTTACCTAATCTTACCTAATCTAATCTAATCTAATCTTACCTAATGATACCAGCATAGGAGAGACATCCCCACCCACAATTACAGCAGCCCAGATGAGCAGAGAGCTGAGGAGACTTCGTGCCAGCAAAGCAGCGGGTCCAGATGGAGTATCACCACAACTGCTGAAGGCCTGTGTGTTGGAGCTGGGGAGTCATCTACAGCGCAGCTTCAACCTGAGCCTGGAGCAGGGAAGAGTCCCGAAGCTTTGGAAAACATCTTGCATCACCCCAGTCCCAAAGGTATCACTAGTGACCTGAACGACTTCAGGCCTGTCACTCTGACCAGGAGAATGTGGGAGCGGAGGATGCCATCATCTTTATGCTACACAGATCTCTCTCCCACTTGGAAGGAGGCAGTGGTGCTGTAAGAATTGTGTTTATGGACTTCTCTAGCACCTTCAGGACCATCCAACCTCTGGTCCTTAGGGAGAAGCTGACAGAGATGGGAGTAGTATATTCAATTCTTCATAATAATTATTCACAGTGGCTCCAAAATCCATACTGACCCCTACTCTCTCTTCTGTTTCTTTTTCCGGTTTCTTTGTGGTGGCGGCCTGCGCCACCACCACCTACTCAAAGCATCTTGATGCACCAACATTGATGGACTGAAAGCCAGACGTCTACGTGACCATCATCATCAGGTCCTTCCATGAAAACCCTAAATACAAAGAAGACTGTTTGATTTATGTTAGGTAGATTGCCCAGAGGGGACTGGGCGGTCTCGTGGTCTGGAACCCCTACAGATTTTATTTTTTTCTCCAGCCTTTGGAGTTTTTTTTGTTTTTCTGTCCACCCTGGCCATCGGACCTTACTCTTATTCTATGTTAATTAATGTTGACTTATGTTTATTTTTTATTGTGTCTTCTATTTTTCTATTCATTTTGTAAAGCACTTTGAGCTACATTTTTTGTATGAATATGTGCTATATAAATAAATGTTGATTGATTGATTGATACCTGGTGGCATGGATCGTGGACTATCTTACAGACAGACCTCAGTATGTGCATTTCGGGAACTGCAGGTCTGACATTGTGGTCAGCAACACAGGAGCACCACAGGGGACTGGACTTTCTCCGGTCCTGTTCAGCCAACATACATTGGACTTCCAATACAACTCGGAGTCCTGCCACGTGCAAAAGTTTGCTGATGACACTGCTATCATGGGCTGAATCAGGAGGAGTATAGGAACCTAATCAAGGACTTCATTAAATGGTGCGACTCAAACCACCTACAACTGAACACCAGCAAAACCAAGGAGCCCCTCATGGACCCCGTGATCATCAGAGGTGACTGCGTGCAGAGGGTGCAGACCTAAAAATCCAGTGCAACTGGATCATAAATTGGACTGGACTGCCAATACTGATACTCTGTGCAAGAGAGGACAGAGCTGACTATACTGCCTTAGAAGGCTGGCATCCCTTAACATTTGCAATAAGATGCTGCCGATGTTCTATCAGACGGTTGTGGCGAGCGCCCTCTTCTACGCGGTGATGTGTTGGGGAGGCAGCATAAAGAAGAGGGACGCCTCACGCCTGGACAAACTGGTGAGGAAGACAGGCTCTATTGTAGGCACGGAGCTGGACAGTCTGACATCTGTGGCAGAGTGACGGGCACTGAGCAGACTCCTGTCAATCATGGAGAATCCACTGCATCCACTGAACAGGATCATCTCCAGACAGAGGAGCAGCTTCAGTGACAGACTGCTGTCACCGTCCTGCTCCACTGACAGACTGAGGAGACCCCACACTATGCCCCCTACACTACTCTTCAATTCCACCCTTGGTGGTAAACGTTAACATTATACAAAGTTATTGTCTTTCTGTTATGCCTGCATTGTTATCACTCTTTAATGTAATATTGTTCTTTATCAGTATGCTGCTGCTGGAGTAAGTGAATTTCCCCTTGAGATTAATAAAGTATCTATCTATCTATCTATCTATCTATCTATCTATCTATCTATCTATCTATCTATCTATCTATCTATCTATGAGAATATAAAGGGCCTATGCTTTATAACTGTGCTGGAAATGTTTATAAGAGTCTGGGAGAGTGTATAAGGGCTTAAAATATATAAAAATAACCATATAAACATATGTTTTTTTTCTTTGCGGATTTTCACCTTTTGTGGGGGGTTCTGGAACACAACCCCCACAATCGAAGAGGGATCACTGTACACTCTTCGAGACAATTTCTGAACGACTCACTCGGCCATTTCATGGGCAATAGTGGAGATTTCATGCCGAATAGTGTCCTTGGGGGGCTTCAAGGTTTTGAGGTCGGTGTGTATAGACCTTCGACTTGAGAAGAAATTGCGCAGAGCGAGTTTAGGCAAATGTGAAGGCCACCCGACATCGCCATGCAGGGAGATCAGCTTCCGCGGAAAATCTCCCAAAAAACTTGCATGGATCTCCACGCCATTTGAATTGTTGCTCCATCCTGTTGACACCACACATCCACCACATCCATTTCTTCCAGTTCTCTAGCAATTCAGGGTAACGTTCTGAAGTGACGGTGACCGTTGCTACCCCCATCCTCATAAAAGTAATGGCCTACAATGCCATATTCTGCAACGGCATTCCAAACTGTAACACGTGTACTTTTGCTTAAAATGGAAATGGGCCTCGTCGCTGACATCACATGACAATGGCATCTCGATGAACGGTTATTTTGTATGGATGGAAATTAAGGTCCTCATGCAGAATTCTCCTCAAAGATGTGTTGGAAATACCTAAGGCAGAAGCGCGCTGAATTTCTAGGAGTCTGCAAAATCGATGCCCTTACAGTTTAGCTGTTTTCAGGTGTTCGTACAGTCCAAGGATGGCCTGGAGATTTTCTCTTCAATGTCTTACCCCTCTGTCTAAATTTAGCTACCCACTGAAGAATTGTTTTCCGATTTGGGACGTCACCGTTAGGAGGAATACTGAAGTGTGTTCAGAAGGTGCATTGCGTAGTGATGATGGATTTGTTGTTTTTGAAGAATGCTTTGACAGTGAAAGCATGGTGTGCACTGGACCAAGGCATGTTGTAGACTGAAAAGTACAAGGGATCAACAAATCAAAGGAACTCGGTTGCCCCTACGTCGCACAATGACCTTGAGAAATGTGCTACCTCATTTTGGCTCACCCTGGCATTAGGTGGCTTCTAGTCAGTGGGTATGGTTTGCTGAGATGTAGCCAGACCCTTCTCGATCTCATCGCTGGACCATATCTGTTTTAAATGATTGAAAATCACTGGCTGTGGATAATTTACTGACTGTGTGCCAGCAGCTACAACAACAACAACAACATTTATTTAGATACTGTAGCACATTTTCATACAAACAGTAGCTCAAAGTGCTTTACATAATAAAGAATAGAAAAATAAAAGACACAATAAGAAAACAAAATAAATCAACATTAAATAACATCGAATAAGAGTAAGGTTCAATGTCCAGGGGGGACAGAAAAAACAAAACTCCAGACGGCTGGAGAAAAAATAAAATCTGTAGGGATTCCAGACCATGAGACCACCAGCCTAGTCCCCTCTGGGCATTCTACCTAACATAAATGAAACAGTCCTCTTTGGATTTAGGGTTCTCACGGAAGGGCTTGATGATGATGATGGTCACGTAGAGTTCTGCCTTTTAATCCATCCATCATTGTTGGAGCATCATGGTGGCGCAGGCCACCACCACAAAGAAACCGGAAAAAGAAACAGAAAAGAGAGTAGGGGTCAGTACGGATTTTAGAGCCACCATGAATAGTTATTATGATGAATTGAACATACAGAGTATCAGGATTAAGTTAAATTAAGTTAAATTGAAGTTATAAAAAGGCCATGTTAAAGTAATGTGTTTTCAGCAGTGTTTTAAAGTGCTCTACTGTATCAGCCTGGTGAATTCCTATTGGCAGGATATTCCAGATTTTAGGTGCATAACAGCAGAAGGCCTCACCACTTCTTTTTAGCTTTGTTTTTGGAATTCTAAGGAGACACTCATTTGAGGATCTGAGGTTATGATTTGGAATATAAGGTGTCAGACATTCCGATATATAAGATGGGGCGAGATTATTTAAGGCTTTATAAACCATAAGCAGAATTTTAAAGTCAATCCTGAATGTCACAGGTAACCAGTGTAGTGACATTAAAACTGGAGAAATGTGTTCAGACTTTCTTTTCCTAGTTAGGATTCTAGCAGCTGCATTCTGCACTCGTTGCAAACGATTTATGTCTTTCTTGGGAAGTCCTGAGAGGAGTGCGTTACAGTAATCTAGTCGAATAATAACGTGCTGCCTAACAGAGTGAAGATCTAACAGGAACGGTAAGTTCAGCCGCAGTCTTGGCTCCTTTTTTCCATTCTGTCATGGTATGTAAAACATGAGACATCAGACAGATGAGCTTGTTTGTGAGGTCAAAAACACCCACAATGCTTATTCTGCCTCATTTCATAATATGTGTGCAGCCCGGGCCGCGTCCAGCCACACCCAACACAGACAGACAGTACACAAGTTTCACCACACCGCACACGATTTATTTACAGTCGGGGAAACGTTATTTCTTCGCTCCCCCAAATTACCATATTACCTGTATAATAATCATTTAATATGTAGTCGATACCATGACCACTTGTAATGCCTGAGGCGTCAGTACGCTGCATAATCACACAAAAAGCCTGGGTTGTGCCTCATGTCTTCTTTTTGTCTAAAGCTTATTTCTTCAAAGGAATTTTCGAAGGAATTTCTGTGACAAAGCTGATTCTTGAGTGTAACGTAAATGAGAATCTCTTTTTAGTCTTATGAGCCATGAAAAATCTACCTTTGAACAGTAACAATTTCCTATTTTCCTTTATTGGCAGACATACATTGAATTTGTGACTTATCTCTGAATGCAAAGCGTGTATGGCAGGCTGTTAGGTTTTCCCTAATTGCCAGCTCTTCATATGAAGTCCCCTAATTATTATTGTGAAGGGGTTATGAATTATGATCTGTCTGCTAATCTAGAATCATTACATTATTCGATTATGTCTGATGTCCTTATAAATTCTAATAAACATCTCTAACTTGATTCTGGCTGGCAGCAGGGGCATAGTCAGGCATAGATGTTAGGGTGGGCCTGTGTAAAATCTGGCTGTTTAAGTTTTTAGTAGGATATACAGTATAAGGGCATTTTTCTAAAACATACATCCATTCATATTGTGGTAGTGAATTATTGGGACCGTACAAAAGTGGAGCAAAAATTATCAAGGTAATCAAACATTGTTGTGCCATGGTGGACGTGTGCACAAAATCAGTCTACCCATCCTGTAGCATTTCAGGTCAGGCGCAGGCGTCGGGGCTTTAGGTTGAACTGGTTGATGATTTCGTCACAATCTTCATTTTAAACAAGACTGTGCAGAAATGATAAGATAGTCAAGTTGCTGATACGAACTGATGACATTGATATTCACAAATGTGTCTTGATCCGATTTACAGATGAAAAC
Source organism: Polypterus senegalus (assembly GCF_016835505.1). Lineage (NCBI taxonomy): Eukaryota > Metazoa > Chordata > Cladistia > Polypteriformes > Polypteridae > Polypterus > Polypterus senegalus. Next base: position 299,237,487 of record NC_053156.1, read on the forward strand.
GCTTTCTCGACAGTGCAAGGTGTACTTGGAAGTGTGACCTTTTACTCGCAACAAAGCATTAACATTGGGTAAAATGTCTGCAGGGCAGTTGTCAGGCACCTCCAAAAGAGTATACAGCCGTTTGATCATTTTAATAAAATTATCCTCTAACCCAAAGCATTTCAAAGTATTAAACGCTCATCTGTGATCCGCTCTATCAAATGCCTTTTCCTGATCAATAGATAAAATCCCTCCATCGATGCCATACGTACTTGATGTTAAAATCACATCACGCATGAAGAAAAGGCTTGACAGGAATTTACAACCAAGTCCATCACAGGCCTCAGATGGCTTGCCAAAGCCCTGGAGAAAATCTTATAATCCATACAGAGAAGACTCATGGGACACCAGTTCTTTATTTGACATAGATCTCCCTTTTTTTGGAAGCAGAGTGATCACACTGCTCTTCTGTAGCTCAAAGGTAATTCACCATCTTTCAAGCCTTCTTAAAACACTCTGTGCACATCAGCTCCCAGTAATGGCCAGAACTGTTTGTAGCATCCAATGGGCAGACGTCAATCCCTGGAGACTCTCCCATATTAAAATCAGAAACTGCGTCTGACATTTCCTGAAAGGTTACCTCAGTATTTGGTAGTAGCTTGAAATCATTTGGAATCTTAGGAAGTCCATCAAGAGAATCAACCCATGGCAAATTTTCAATGGAATTGTCCTAAAACAGAAAAGAACGAAAAAGCAACAGCAAAGTCTCTGAAGTCTTCAGTAGCGCATAATTTTTTACTCACAACAAAGCATTGACATTGGGGAAAATGTCCGCAGTGCAGCTGTCAAGTACCTCCAAAAGAGATGACCTTTTTTGCTGTCTTTGTTTCCACATTTCTGTTAATGTGTCATTTCTGCATCCTGGAAATTTATTCCATATAATCTAAACGAGGCTTTCTGAAAAACCTTGATATTTCCGTTTGTTTTGCCATGTCAGAAATAATCCCTCAAAATAAGAAACTATGGCTTGGTGTTTGTCGAAAATACTCAATGAAGCCACTTAAGGATCTGTTAACTGTCTAATGACTACTACCAATCAGGTTACACAAACACTGTAACACCGTCAGTTAACCAATGGGATTTGACATACCACTTCCAAACCGAAGGAAAGATAAAACAACAAATACCCAATCGATTAAAACATTTACTGTAGAATTTCATGTCCAGTGAATTATTTGGGGGGCTGTGACCAATCAGGATATGCCTGGACCCAGTTAGGTTCACCCTTCCTTAAGCCGCTGGCTGGCTGTCAGTGTTCAATTTCGGACCTCCTTTGGAGGACTTGGGATCTCTAAAATCGTCTCTTTTCTAATGATGTCACACCGAAACTCATCAAGCACGTTGGTGCTTAATTATCGCTATCAACAATCGGACACTCAGGTTTAACTGGGTATCCTCCAGGTCCCTTACTCTCCTTTTCTTGTTTCTGGTTTTATTGTACACCTCACATGTTTAGTGGCCCCATGCTGGTTACATGGAGAACTTATGTAATTTGTATCCTTCTGAATGACATATCAAATTAGCAAATTTTTGATTTTATAAAGTGCCCTTTCTAAGTGAATACCACGTCTGAATGGCTACTGCACATTTTTTCTGATATTTTTTCAAACATATGGCTGGTTATAGACTGTAGATTCTCAGGAACTGGCAGTGAAACTGGCATCCTTATAATTTCACACAGTGCACCATGCCAAGGTATTTGTCAGGCATTGTGCAGTTTCTCAGATGTTTCCAAAATACGAGAACTCGCAGTTCTTAATTGTAAGAGGAGAAAATGGTGGGCATTGAACTGGCATTCTCACAATGTTATCTCTATAGCTAAACAGGTGACAGGTATTATCCATTTTTTTTCATATTTCTGCAATGTCACCACTGGTAGGTGAAATGTTTCACACAAGTAGTAAGTGGTGAGACCTGAATCAGCACAATTGTGGGTGTCAGGTCCAATGAGGTAGCCAGTAGGTGTCACTTTCCTAAAGGAATCTATGCCCATGGTTGTGACAGACACAAAGAATTATTTCAGCTCAGTTTACTCTAATATACCCGGCTGCCAGCGGGTGGGTCAGCGAGGGCCTCAGCCTGTGTTTGTTTACATGGGAATGATACACAGTCACACAAGCGCACAAACAAACTTTGCTCAAAGCAAGAGGCAGGTGGACACCAAACTCACTGGGAATAAAGTCAAGGGTCAACACAGAGCTGGATATATCGGCGGGCTTTCTGGAGGTGCAGTGCTGCTGTCAGCGCTATATATATAAGCTAATAAATTAGAAGATGCAGACCAAACATGATGGCCAGAGGTGACCAGATAAGAAGGCAGCTTGTCACCCTGCTGTCACTTGGGTCTATTATTAGGATGTTGTATTGTTCCTGACCTTCTGTTAAGTTTATGACTAATGCCAGCAGATTGGCAGTGATTAATATGAATTTTGTCTGGCACAATGTGACAGCCTCTTCTTGGGCTGACCATGGGCATTCTATAATGAAGCGCCAGCTGTGAGGGGGAAGTGAGGGTGTCAAGAGTCTCCTCGGTTGATCCCAACATTGAAGTTCCAGATAAACCATTAAGGATTTGATCTGCTTCAATGCCAAGACTGTGCCAGGGTAACTCACAGAGAATGGGAAAGGGAAATGGGGACAATAAGAGGACATGGTGGGCGCGTTGAAGTGAGAGAGAAGAAAGTGAGGTTAGCACTTTTAAGGAAAGGCATGGGTGAATCTGCCACTGGCACACAAAGGTGGTACAGTGGTGGGTAGGAGGCTGGTAGAAACCCACTTTCTTTCATTTGGCGCCATATTTATTTTTTACAGTATTTATCATTTAACATTACACTCATTTTGTCACATTGCTGCAATTTAAGATGATGTTTTTACCGTGTCTGGTGGTCATTTTGTGGATTGCATGTTGTTTATGGTGATCACGAGATTGACGCTGCTTTGACTTTCAAAGTCATCATGCAATCCGTATAAAGGATAGATAGATAGATAGATAGATAGATGAAAGGCACTATATGATAGATAGATAGATAGATAGATAGATAGATAGATAGATAGATAGATAGATAGATAGATAGATAGATAGATAGATAGATAGATGAAAGGCACTATATGATAGATAGATAGATAGATAGATAGATAGACACTATACAATCGATAATTTTTTTTTTATTAATGAATGATTCACCATTAAAGTGGTGGTAACAGAATGAATAATTTCCGTTCCCGCATCCCCATTTGCTAAGGGAGGAATATAAACATTAATAAGGGTGATGTAATTTATCTCACAGGCAAATATCGTGGACAAATTCCAAAACCCAGAATTTCAAGGTCTGTGTTACAAACTGTAGTTTTAAAAGTAAATCTTCCCCTATTTACACCATTCCTCATTCACGTAGATGACATGTTCCCCCTCCTATCGTTTTTCCACACCACACTGAGTCTTTCATCCTATTCAAGGATTAAAAAATCAGGAGTGGTTTCCCCTCGACTTTCTCATTTACTCCGATATGGGGATGGATATTGGAGGAGTAAACTGAAAGACAATGATTATATTTTTATATTATGTACATTAAAGAAACATCAACAATAAATCAAATCAAATTAATAATATATTGAACAATTATGATAAAAGTAAAGTTGAATAAATTGGACTCTGCAGCTGCATGAATAAAAGGTAAAGTACCATGTCTGGTTAATGGAAATAGGACAAAAGTTGATAGAAAAGTACATTTTTTACCTAATACTTCTATGCAAAATTTAGATGTCCTAAGTGAGAGCGTACACAAGTTATTGTACACACACACATACTCACACACAGACATAGTTCCAAAAATTATATTTTCTAACTCTGGGAAGTTTAAAACATCGAGATTCATCAAAATCTTGACATCGAAATTTTGGACGATTCCAATATTTTCCCTATACAGTTGGACCTCGCTAAATCGAACTCAAAGGGACCCAAAAAAAATTTGACTTACGGAGTTTACGAGTAAGGGAAAACGGCATAATAGGCGCGGGTTAATCAAGGACATTATTTTTCCGGCTTAATTATTATACAGTATAACCGTTTATTATATTGTCGTTTTCTATGTATACATGTAGGCTACATACCGGTACATCAGCACTTCCAGATTGGGGGTGCTCGTAGAATCCATCGAGGAAGAAAAAATGAAAAACATTATTTGTACAAAATCTTAATTTATCTATCCATTCCTCAATAACTAAATGGGCAGGCTATTTCATATCAGTGCAATACGCTGCTTGTTAAAACGGATGACTTCCGCTCTTACGCGCACTTAGTGCTGCATGGATATTATGAACTATCATATGAACTCATATTTTTTCATACTTCTTCTCAAACCAAGGAGGTGCGAAATCAGCCTCGTCCGTCACAGGGGGTGCGAGGGTAAAATGAATCGGGAAGTGCTGCAGTACATGCATCTACAGTATGTACTATCGAACAGTGCAATGAAACAGGTTACCTTTAGAGAAAAAAGTCTGTTAACTTCGTTTGGCGTTGATGTGTCGATGCATCTCGCTTGACAATCTCCTCAATCTCATCAATGGACCGAAACACATTTTCCTCAAGATCCGGTGCATTGAAGATTTCATTAGGACTGTAATCTTGAACAATTTCTGGCAGTTTCTGTATCCAACTTGCGCACTTTTTCCACATAGCCTATTAAACTCAATTCCGTGTCTTTTCTTGAATTTGTCCAGCCAACCATTGCTGGCTTTAAATTCTGAATGGCCCAACTCTTTGGCAAATTCTTCTGCTTTTGCTTGCAAAAGCTTCCCGTCAATATGAATGTTCCTATCCCTCGCTTGAACAAACCACTTCAAAACGCGTGGTTCAATGACGGGATACTCACATTCCCTCATTCTCTTCTGATGACTACATGACTTCTCACTGTACAGTGTCAAAATCTTTTCTTTTTCTTTCAGAAAAGTGGAGAGCGTACTTGTGGGAATGCCAAATTGCTCTGCAATTTCCATTTTCTTCTTGTCGCCCTTTTCGACAGCAACTTGTTCCGTGATTGACAACGTTTTAAGCTTACGCTTACCAGTTGCCATTTTTGTGGCATGTACCGTACGAGAGACTATGGAGAAGCACACAGACACAAACACTATTCAAGGCTCCTCCCGACAAGAGACTGACAAAGGTGAAGGGAAAATGGGTTAAAAACGTCTTTCTTGAGACAATTTGGAAATTCCAGGCGCCACCCGGTTGGTTATGACTCATGGAGCACCGAAGGGACGCGGATCATTCCAGCCACTCCCTTTAGTTTTCGGACATTTTTATTCTCAAAATAGACGTCCTACCCTCAGAGAGTTTGTTAATCCCTTGTGGAATGCATTAAGATAAGACTTTGCGTCCCTTTTCTTGGTTTTCTGGACCACGTGCTCTGAAATGTAGCCTCAGAATAATAACCCAAAGGCCATAGAAAATTTGACTAACGGAGGCTGGGAGCCGAAAAGTTTTCGAGTTGAGATCTAAATACATTGGTCTTATGGGAATTCGGCTGGGGACTAACGAGCAATTCGAAATAGGGAGATTTTTGACTTAGGGAAGGTCAACTTAGCGAGGTCCAACTGTACTTCGTACACGAGAAAGTCAGGGACGTCTAAAACGTAGAGATTCATCAAAATCTCTACATCAAATTTTTGGACGATTCCAATACTTTTCCTACACTTCGTACACGAGAAAGTAAGGGAGGTCTAAAATCTCTAGATTCATCATAATCTCGACATCAAATTTATGGATGGTTCCAATACTTTCCCTGTACTTCATATACGAGAAAGTAAGGTAGGTCTCCCTATACTTCTCCCGATACTTCGTACACAAGAAAGTCAAGGAGGTCTAAAATGGCGAGATTCATTAAAATCTCGACATCGAATTTTTGGATAAATTCCAATACTTTCCCTGTACTTCGTACACGAGAAAGTCAGGGAGGTCTAAAACTTTGAGATTCACCAAAATCTTAACATTGAATTTATGGACGATGCCAATACTTTCCGTATACTTCTCCCAATACTTCATACATATGAAAGTCAGAGAGGTCTAAAACGCTGAGATTCATCAAAATCTCAACATCGAATTTTTGGACAATTCCAGTACTTTTCCTACACTTCATACACGAGAAAGTAAGGGAGGTCTAAAATCTCGAGATTCATCATAATCTCAGCATTGAATTTTTGGATGATTCCGATACTTTCCCTGTACTTCATATACGAGAAAGTAAGGGAGGTCTAAAATGTTGAGATAAATCAAAATCTCGACATCGATATTTTAGGTTTAAGCCAGTTCTTTGTGAAATACAAAATGCCACTGTACTTGTATGCTCCATGACTTGTGTCACACATGCGCAACTGAGGATTACCATCCAAGCTATTTCCAGGTATGCAATACCTCCCTTGGCCAAGAGGGGGCACTATCGCTAACTGCCCTGTCAATTTTCTTCCTCTACAGTCCCGAGAAACTGTTCAGTGAGGGCAGCTGACTCGATCCATTCCAGACCTGGCATTTCAAAAGGACAACTACCCGGAAGAGACAGGGGGTGGGAGCGTACAATGATAGCCAATGAGGACCTCCTTGCAGGGCTAGATGCAGATTAACGTCATACCCAGAACGGAGCAATTGCAGGTTTAGGACGTTGCTCAAGGACCGTGTCTGGAACGAGACGTCACTTATCAGGGAGACGACCTGAAGGAAGGAGCTCCCAAATCTGATGACCCAACGGCAGGGCCGATTTAATGAACAGCCACCCCTTTACATGGTGATGACTTTAGTTCATTTGTTTACGCCATCGAGCATTGGTTTTTTTTTTTTTGAGATGCAAGTAAACAAGGAGGGTGCTAGCACCCCAAAATTCTTCAGTTGTCACGATCTTCTCTCACTAAGATATCCACACATGATATCAGAGCAAACAGTTCATCCATCTTCTTTGAGAGCGATCGCACATTTCCCATTACAATGGATGGCAGACCAGTTCTAAAATCTTTCTCATTTGCTTTTATTCTCTTGCTGGCATGTCGCCCTCTCCGGCTGTGCACAAAGAGCTCCTGCAATAAAGAGTAGCTGAGCTGCTTAGGCGCTTACAATGGCATTATGGGAGCATTTAATACACCCCGCTTTCATTGTCTCCCCTTTCTTCAATGAGCAGGTCCTTTCTTCATATTGTTAAGTGTAATAATTGGCTTTGTGAGCCACCCTGGGTCTCTCAGTGGTGTTGATCCAATGGGTGGTTTTCAGTCCAATGCCTTATCCACTGGGCACACTGGCATCATTGACATTTTAGGTTGACTCCCATATTCCTTACCCAGGCAATTACCTGATAAAAGTGTGGCCCCTGAGCCACACGATCCATCTGGATTCAAAGTGAATTTTAGCTGGGGTGCTAAATAAACCGTCATCTGTGTGTAATGTAGCAATGGTCAGCCAAGCCCCCTCAGGATAAACAAGTTCAAACCTGTCCCGGTGACCAGGCGTGCCAACTGGAATATCATCTAAGGGGCTTTCCCCTTCTGAAGGCATCTCTTTCTTCTAATCTTACTCATGGTGCTAAAATAAAGACTCGCAAAGCTGGCTGCCTTATGGATGGCACTCATTTTTTCATTTTTTTTTGGCCCGGCTGAGCGGCTGTGTAACTTGAGAAGGACAACACTGCAAGGAAAGCCGGCTGCTTTGATCTCAGAGGAGTCGCTGGAATTGCCCGAGCCGATTTCAGCCCGCTGACTCAAATGTGGCCTTGCAGAAGGACGGATGCCAGGGAAGGGGCATATTACCAGCTCCCCAGCTCTCATTCTGTATCTGTGGACAGGGATGCCCCTGGGCACAAAATATGAAATGCTCAGAAGATGAAATGAAGTACCCCAACTGGGCCTTAGGGAACCTTACCCCTTTACCAAAGTCCTTGTTTTAATCGTCTACCTCATATAGTCATCTGCTCAATCAGTACTCAGTTTGTATGTCTTGACCGGGTCCCCAGGTTTTTAGATAGGTCTCACCCCATATTTGTTTTTATTATAATTAATCCTCTTTGTGCTGAAAAGCACATAAGGTGTCGCCGATTTGTGTCCACCTGGTCCTGTCTTGGGCTACGTGTTCTCCTTCAACCCATGTTAGGTCCATCTCCTTCAACTCAATTGAAACTTCAATTTATCACAGTTTGCCACAAAGGTTGATTGCTTTCCAGGTGCTGTCCATCTCAGAGCAACCTTTGGTATGCAGTTCTGGTCCATTTTCAGGATGTGGCATAGCCATCTTAAGGGTCGGCGCTTGACCTCCAGCACCACACTCTGGCTCTTAGTTTTCTTGTAAAGATCTCCTATAGAAATCTTCTCGGGCCAGAAGTTATGACAGATCATCCTGAGACATCCATTGTGGAAGGCGTCGATCTTATGTATTTATGTTCCCCTTCACAACACACCGGCATTCAGATGACTATGATTTTGTTGATTATTTTCTTTTGAGTTCAGATGGGATGGGACCTCAGATGGACTCAGGGCTTTGAGGCCCTGCCACTGTATTAAATGTGTAATGTCTGCAAGCGGACAATGTTTGAGAGTGACCCAGCAGATGAGCCGACTGGAGGATGTCAGTTAAAGTCAGAAAAACAACGGAAGGAGCCCAAAATGCTAACCAGATATCAAAGTCAAAAAGGAAACAGCAAGAAGACAAGGGCCAAAAGAAACATGACGGTCACACACGAAAAGTAGTTGTTTTCATCCAATCTCCAATATCAAGGAATGGCTTTATACCGGTGCGCCAGTTCAGTCATCGCCGGGCTGTCCCAATGCACTATGGGATAATTTCCATAGAAACAAGAGATGCCAACAACACCCCGAAACAAGTGCTGCTGATCAGCAAAACAAAACGGTTTTAAGACACAACTTTTAAATATCGTTTCAAATCGAGAAGCTAACGACAGAAATGGACTCTCTGTGTGTGAAGACCACCCAAAAACATGTATAACATAAATTAGAAACTCACAGACAATTGAAGAGAAAAATGAGAGAAAATTTCAGCCCTGATAAGCCGCTCTGACGTCGCTGAAGGCGCCCGAGGTTAAGTGGGTAACAGATGAGGGTGACATACGGCGAGTAATCGCTCTTCCTGTTCCTGTCCTCATGTGGGGGAGGACCCCTCCGCAAACGAGTGATATCCCTTCCGCCTCGGCACGGAAATCCCACCACTTTTGGTTACCCCGCTATAAAAGAAATAGCGTAACACTTCACTTAATGGACCACGACTGTCTGAACCAGACTGCATTAAAATTACGGTCACTAACAATCAGCGAATGATTTCCAAACGTCTTTTTAGATTTGGTTCCTTACCCTTGTCACTAATAATTGGGGATCTCACTGGGACCCCAGCACTTTACTCTTTACTGCCTGTTTTCTCCTCACAAGATGAAAGCCAAAGAAGGGTAAAAACCGGGAGATCAAAAGTTTGAGTGTCATCAAGAGACCAGAGTGGTAAAAAGAATGTAGAAACGACCCCTGAGTAAAAAATTCAAGTACTCTGTCAAATTTCTACTTGCACTGCGTTATAAAAAGCAGACAGCACACATAAAAGGTTTGGGGATGGCCACCCTGTATAAAATTGTTTTTCTACAACACAGAAGAAGCAAGAAGACACCCCATGAGGACAATTAACTAAGAGTTACAAGAATCCAAAGCCCCTAGATGTGAGCGTCTCATTTAGACCCAAACTGCATTGATGGGAGGGTGTTGTCACCGTGACCAGCTCAGAAGGTCCAATTTAACTAAAGTTTAAAGGGGCTATTTATGTTATATTTTGCACACACAAAGCACCTAATTTATTTTGTCATTGTCACTGCAATTAAAAGGGGCCACCAGGCTGGCACCCCAGCACTTCGTACAGTCAGCCAATGCACCTTCTACTTGTCTTTGTCGTTAAGAAAAACTTTCCAAAATTTATGCCCTTAACAAATTTCTAACCATGTACTTGACATTAGGTATGAATTTGTATTTTTGTGTATTATATGTTTTATTGTCATTTCTGAATTATAGTTTTTTGTATTTTAATGTATAGGTAAGGTGGATTGGTGGCACTAAATTCGATCTGGCATGTATGTCATGTGTGTGTGGTGCAAAGTCCAGGAGACTGTTCCTGCTTTGCACCCCCAGTGCTTGCTAGGGTAGACTAAAGCCCCCTGTGACCCAACTCAGGAATCAATGGGCTTAGACAATGGTATGGTATTTTAATGTATTTTCTGTTATGTTTCTATTTATGTACAATACCTTTAAATGTAAGGCCATTCCAAGCAGTTTGTGGGTGGAGCCCCAAAAGGAGGAACTATTCTGACATCACTACTGCTGGCTCCTCCCTCTGCCTTTATCGATAGGCCACAGCTAGTGGATCATTGGGAGTTGTTGTTTGGAGAATTTTGTTTTCTTGTGATATGTTCTGGATATGGATTGTTGCTTGCTACTGGAATTTGTCTGTGGATTTCATACTGGGACTTGTTTACCTTGGATTGCTTCTGTAGGCAGTTAATGATCAGTCTGTCTGCCATATAGTGCATTTTATCTATCTATCTATCTATCTATCTATCTATCTATCTATCTATCTATCTATCTATCTATCTATCTATTATATAGTGCCTTTCACCCTCTCTCTCTATCTATTATATAGTGCATTTTCTATCTATCTATCTATCTATCTATCTATCTATCTATCTATCTATCTATCTATCTATCTATCTATCTATTATATAGTACATTTTCTATCTATCTATCTATCTATCTATCTATCTATCTATCTATCTATCTATCTATATATCTATTATATAGTGCCTTTCATATCTATCTATCTATCTATCTATCTATCTATCTATCATATAGTGCCTTTCATATCTATCTATCTATCTATCTATCTATCTATCTATCTATCTATCTATCTATCTATCTATTATATAGTGCCTTTTTTATCTATCTATCTATCTATCTATCTATATATCTATCTATCTATCTATCTATTATATAGTGCCTTTCATATCTATCTATCTATCTATCTATCTATCTGGCTGGCTGGCAGTCATATAGTGCCTTCTATCTATCAAGTTGTTTGGCTTCCTGTCCCTGTCCTGTCCTGGCCCTCATAAAATGTATGGACAAGGGAAAAGAAGTTATATTGGAACCACATGCTCCTCTGAGTTGCCAGGTGGCAGCACCCTGAAGCAGGAACACCCATGTGCATAACAAAGTCCCAAAGCACAACTCTGCTGGATGCTATGGGTGCTGCCAGGGGGCACTGCTTAGAATAAACTTCCCTATCTGGACTGGGGTCCACCTTACCTGAAGCCACATCCTCAGTGGGTAGTCACACCTCCAGAAGTACCCCCAACCCCCCAGGATCTGACATAAAAGGATCCACCCCTCCTCACTTGGCAGTTCGGTCAGAGCCAGAGATCAGAAAGAAGTAAAGCAAGAGGAAGAGAAAAAGAAAGGGAGATAAAAGTAAAGGAAAGAGTTTCTGGTGTTTTCTACAGACCTGATGTCAAGGAAAAACTAGAGACAGGCATTTCTGTATATTTACTGTGCCGTTAACCTGGAACTGCCATGGGTAGAGGTGTCTGTCAGGTTGGGGGTGTAAGTGTGCCCGCTGGTGGCCACATTGTCATAGAGTATCTTGTGCATCTATTTATAGGGACAGGTAAACACTTCATTTCTTCATCCACTGATCTGGCTTTCAGTTCCCATGCAATTGAATTCCTACAGCTCTTCCATGCTCTCTAATTAAATTTTTTGATCCCGAGGAATCCCTTTCCAGGACACCCTCCCAGAACTCTGGTAGCCATTGCCATCCCATGCTGGCATTTACAGAGATTACCTGTTCACAAGCCTTATGATTAATGACCTCTGCCAGTTTAGTGCCACTTCTGCTCCTGAAAACCCTTTGCTTACAAGCATCGCATCACATGCTAAAATGGTAGATATAACTTGTGTGGCCAGGAGAGGGTGCAACTGAACCCCAAACTCCAGACACAACTACACAAGGATGGTATCGATTTCAACCAAGGGTTATTTTTATTTTCAAAAGTACATCTGACATGCTTCTATTGCTCAGCAGTACACAACTGAGTCCAATCCAGTTATTTCATTTTCTTTTCCTTTTTCCTCCACTTTTCTCCAGGCAAAAGATATTCAGTTCTTCTCCTGACTCTGACTCCATGGGATAAGTGGAGGGCTATCTTTTCAATCCCGACCCGATCAATCATCTCTGGGAAACACTTTTGGGCTACCTAGGACCAAACAGATCCTTCTGCAGTGAGTAGGTGACAGCTCCCCTGGTGGCCCCCCTTACAGAACCAAAAAGGGTGACACCATGGGGCCACAACGCCCATGCTGCTCTGCAAGTGCCTTTATTGGGGTTACCAACAGGGGATGCTACTGCTGAGTGTATAGGGGATACTCTGCTCATAGCAGGCAGTCACATCCTGTCCTGTCCTTACAGCCTTACAGGCCCAATCAGGGTGTTTCTCTGGGACCGCTGGGACGTCAGTCAGAGTGGAATTGTTGTTACATCATCCTTCTGTGTCCACGTCCTGGCGAGGAATATCACAGCTCCCTCACTGACCTTCTGTTATAATGGTTTCCTGGCCAGACCAGGGTGCAGAGTTTGTCCCACCCGGGGCACCAGTTCATCCCTCACACCTGAAATAAAATTCATTCTTCCATTACTAAACGTCATTAATCCAGTCCAGGGTCAAAGGGCTGAAGTCCATCCCAGAATAAAGCAGTAGTTGTCAGCAAACAGACAAATGAAAATGGCCTACTCAGCCTCCACCACCTTTCACTCTATCTATCTATCTATCTATCTATCTATCTATCTATCTATCTATCTATCTATCTATCTATCTATCTATCTATCTATCTATCTTTTATATAGTGCCTTTCACTCTATCTATCTATCTATCTATCTATCTATCTATCTATCTATCTATCTATCTTTTATATAGTGCCTTTCACTCTATCTATCTATCTATCTATCTATCTATCTATCTATCTATCTATCTTTTATATAGTGCCTTTCACTCTATCTGTCTATCTTTTATATAGTGCCTTTCACTCTATCTATCTATCTATCTATCTATCTATCTATCTATCTATCTATTTATCTTTTATAAAGCGCCTTTCACTTTATCTATCTATCTATCTATCTATCTATCTATCTATCTATCTTTTATATAGTGCCTTTCACTCTATCTATCTATCTATCTATCTATCTATCTATCTATCTATCTATCTATCTTTTATATAGTGCCTTTCACTCTATCTATCTATCTATCTATCGATCTATCTATCTATCTATCTATCTATCTATCTATCTATCTATCTATCTATCTATTATATAGTGCCTTTCACATCTATCTATCTATCTATCTATCTATCTATCTATCTATCTATCTATCTATCTATCTATCTATCTATCTATCTATCTATCTATCTATCATTTACATAGCGCCTTTCATATCTATCTATCTATCTATTGGTGTTCCCATCACTCATCTTCTTCAGTTTTTATAGACGGCCTTCTCTGGCAGGTTTCCAGCTGTTCCACACTCTTTCCATTTGTTCAAGATTTGATTTATCAGGTGTGAAAGGCGCTATATAGGCGCCCGACCCGAAACAGATGGACACGGAGGCACACGTAAAAATTAAACTCAAATATATGTTTCTTCAGCTGGAGGGCACATCTTTCTCATGTCCCCCAGCCACAGCACAGTCCCAGAAACACCAACACAAAAACCACCCTAATTCCACCTCCGCTCCTCACAGGCAGCTTTGTCGTCGTCCTCCTCCTCCTCCTCCCAACTCTGGCACCCTGAGTGGTGGCCGCAGGTTCTCTTTATTGTTCACCCGGATGTACTCCAGGTGGTAATTAACCTAGATTAGGCTACACTTCCGGGTATGGCTGTGTTGCCCCCCACTCGGGCTCAGGAAGCCTTGCAGCTACCCCTGGTGGTGGCAACGGAGCCCAACATGGATGATCTCCGGTGTTCCAAGGTATTGGCCCCGATGCAACCCAGGGGGGTTGGCTGCCACCAAATGTTCCGGGGTAAGTAGTGTGAATCCCATGGCTGCTCCCCCAGATCCAGTATCAAAGAGGCGTCCTGGCCGGGCATGGGTCCCCACACAGGATATTCAGACCCCTTGACTTGTGCTTGGAGCTGCCTGTTGTGTTCTATTGTCTTCATCGTGTAGGTCAGACCACCCCACAAACTGGACCCTCTACATTTAGGTGTATTTGATCCACAATCAACTGAACCCCCAGACTGGTGAGCTCTATTTGATGAATTCTGGTGCTAGTAGATGATTTAGGGGTGTCTCATTATGGGGTGGATGCTGATGTGACCAATGCTGTTGTCTTTCCTATTTGTAGATAATGGAGACCATTTTCTATTTCCACTCTGACGTTGAAGAGACTTTTTTTCTGCTCCTCAGTGTCACCAAAGCCACGTTCAGTCCTTCTGATCCAATGTGCTTAACAGCAAGACGTGACAACTTCTGAAGGGGGTGAAGACTTTTTAGAGACACTGCACCACTTTCGTACCCCACCTTATGACCACGGACTGCCCTTCACCCCACTGCATTGCCTTCTTTCCACATGATAAATGAGTCAAGACAATGAATAAACGTGCAGGTTTCCCTAACGTCCATCAAGATTTGCAGGACCTCAAGATTTCCTGCAGAGTTCATTGTCGCTGCTGCTGTCCAGTGACCTTGTTGAACCCGTTGCCCACGGACTGTCCAGCGATGGACTCCTGCTTTGATTTTTTGTTTTCTGCTGACTAACACAAAGCCCAAGGTGACCAAATTCAGAGACATTCACAGCTCCATAAACCCCTTGAACTTGGCACAGAGAGACTGGAAGGCTGAGCTTCAGAAGATTTACTCCCAGGCTCGGGCGCCAAAACTAATTGTTCTTTTTTTTTTTTTTTGTTCTTTGGCCGTTCCGCCTGCTGTGGCACCTGCTCCTATTTAAGGGCGCCCATCGCCTTCCTCGCCTTCCATTACACGGCCGTAACACTGGAACGTAGAAACAAATGACATAAGAAGACCCCCGGGTTGGTGGCAGGAATTCTTACACAATTAAAAAGAGTTGTTGTAGAAAAATCCCGGGACCGCAGTGAGAGTGCATCTTTTACTTTATTTTTACATTTTTTGTCATCCTTCACTTGCTGATAACCATACTAGCCATCAGACCCTCCTAACCCAGTTCATGGTTACAGGGGAGGGCATGTCCCATGAAATCGACACTCTTCCAGGCCCCCAATTCAACCTGTAAAACTGGTAGACCCCCCTATAATGTCTACTTTCAGCTGAGCTCGGATAACCTCGGGTTCAAACACACTTGTAAGTCTGCACGTTTGGTAATCTGCAGGCGGTTTGCTCTTTGACCAAATGAGACGCCACCCTTCAGGGGCATCCTCTACGTACCTCTGGGGAGCCTGGAAGACAACAGAAAGAGTTAAAGAGAAGGAGGGACAAGAGACAGAAAACGCCCCGTATAGTGAGCTATAAATACAGCGATGAGTAACCGCTAGGGACTGGGCTAGTCCGATCAGAACTGACCTCGACATTGAGAAGAGGGAGCGCGGGCAGGACAGGTAGAGCAGGAACTGGAAGTGATGCCAGGCTGTGCCGTCTTTAGAGGGTCTGGAGAAGAGTGAGAAAGAGAGAAGAGAGATAGAAGAGAAAGAGAGACAGAGAAGAGAGAGAGATAAGATACAGAGTGAGAGAGGAGAGAGAGAGACAGAGAGAGGAGAGAGAAAGAGAGAGTGAGACAGAGAGAGAGACAGAAGAGAGAGAACAAAAAGAGAGAGAGAAGAGAGAGAAAAGAGAGAGAAAAGAGAGATGAGAGACAGACAGACAGAGAGAAGATAGAGAGAGAGAGAGAAGAGAAAGAGAGAGTGAGACAGAGAGGAGAGAGAGAGAGAGAAAGAGTTACCAAACATCGCCACCCCCTGGCCCGGACTAGAATTGCTGTCACTCAGATTAAGCCCTTCAGCTGCCTCTCCTGTGCTCATGGGTGACAATCTACTCTTTGTGTATAAAATCTTAGCCTAGAAGTGCAACAATTTTATGTCCCGTTTTTTGTCACGCTTTAAATCGGGCTTATTATAAAACCTACATGTATATGTTTGGTATCATTTTTTTCAGAATGTGATGTTATTAGATTTTCAGATTCTTATTCCATGTTTAAATTATAAACTAAAAAATAAAGACAAGACTTTGTTCCAAGAGATTTAACCAGGCTCTGGGCCAGAAATAAAAGACAAAGAGTAGGACAGCTGCTGTACAGGCCTTTAAATGTTCGAAGCGCCACAGGAGATGCAGATCACATGGCAGCAACCAGCAGCTGATTGAGCAAAGAGGAGGTAAAAAAAATTGTCTTTGTTTCCTATTGTATCACCGCCTAAGAGGGGGTTTCGGAGGAGCGACCGCATCACCTTGGGGTACAATCAGCCCCCCTCTTCATAATGCGAGCAGCAGAGACGTGAAGTGGCTGGTGGGTAGCACAGGCCTAGGGGGGGGGGGAGTTGGCAAGTGAACCGAGCAGGGGATTAACCCCTATTTTATATATATATATATATATATTCTATATCTTTATATATACTAGGGGGCTTCACCCCATGCTTGCTTCGCTTGCTAACACCCACGGCCTGCATTACGTGCCAGCCACTTCAGGTTTCTGCCGCTCGCGTGTGTGGATTTCACTTTCACCAAACACCAAATCTTTTAAGTCTTGTGGATACGCCTCTTCATTGGGATGAAACACTACTTTTCCCTGATGGCAACACGAATTAGACGATCTACAAGTCTCCGCCTTAAAGTTTAAATCCGAACAATATCTACATTCTTCTGTCATATGTCATATCACCAATTTCCATATATTCAATCTCTTTTCACTGTTCCGTTATTTCACCAAGTAATAATTTCCATTTGTTTGCGCTAATGCGATCTTTACTATAATTTTTTTGAGACTTTCGAATTTTCGTGCTTCCATTACCTCTAACCTCTTCTGCATGTGTATGGCACCAACATTTTTAATTCTTTACGACATTCTACTTTGTCATCTACTCTTTGTCTTTTATTTCCGGCCCCAGGCGTGGTTAAATCTCTTGGCACAAAGTCTCATCCCGCAGGAAGTAAAAGTGTCTCTCTGAGAAAGTCTCGTCTCATCCCAGGATTTTTTTATATAATAGAGAGATATCTTCCCATAGCAGATGCCCTCTCACAGTCTCGCATTTATGGTCTCCCAACTGAGAAAGGGTCTGCCAACCATCCCAGCCCATTCGGGTTGCTTTCCCAGTCAACATGTCCTTCCGCAGCTGCTTGGACTCCAGCTCTGGTGCACCCGCTGGGCATCACCAGCACCCTTTCACATCCTCCTCCTGGCACAGCGGCAGAAGACTGCGGCTCCCTACCTTATTTTGGCTCCCAGGCCCTGTAAAGCAGCAGGGTCAATTCCAGTCAGGACACCAGCCGGCCCATCACCAGTTGTAATGTATGACGATCACTCACAGGCCCAGCAGACTCATCTTGAAACCTGAGGTGACGCCACATTTGAGGGGTGCATATGAGGAACTGCATTTTTCTAAACTATAAAAAAAAAAACAACAAATGAATAGAAAGCCAAAAGGAGATGTGCCTCAAACGTTCAGGCGCCTGCAGTTAGAGGTCATCACAGAGACACAGAGCCAGCCGACTGAGAATCGGGGAACCGATGACGTCCTCTCTGTCAATGGCAGCCCTCCAGGGCTTAGCAGGAAAGCAGCCTCTGCAGGATGAGCGGCGTTCAATGGGGCTTGTCGAAAACTGGAAGCGGGGATCGTCTTCCTTCCTAAGTTCTGCTTCTCTGGTCTTTTGTCTTATAGTTATGTAGAGCGCCTTTAAAAAAGTATTCAACCATTAGACGTTTTCACATTTTCTTGTTATACCACATTAAAAGAGGACTGAATCTGCCTTTTCTTTGATGCAGATGAACAGAAAAATGACTCATTAATGTCAAAGTGAAGAAAGATCTCTGGAAGGTGGTCTCAATTAATTACAAATATAAAACACAAAGCACACCCCCCCACAATATGACACCCCTAAATCATCGTATTATATCTTCTGCATGGTCTGGGAATGCCTTGGGACCCCACGGTATTAGTTGGCAAGTGTGGCTGGGGAAGCAGAAATATGTATGGGCCTCACTGCTAAGACTGTTGCCCCCGCAAGCTGGTCTCGGATAAGCTGTGGAAAATGAAGGAATGAATAAATGAATTGTCACTGGTGCAGCCAACTGGCGTTAGAAGTCCCAGAATGACTTCAATGGAGGTCACCTGTCTGGGATTTTCAATGGATTGTAGCTTAAAAGCACCTGAATGTAGACGAGCCAACCTGTGGGGATTGAGTATGGCGGCCTAATCTACACAATGACCATGAAAGAACTCTCCATGTCAGGGGATGGAGACGCAAAAATCACAATAATAAGTTAAATCAACCTTGAAAGAAATGGAAAGAATATGGCAAAGGTGTAAATCTGCGAAGGAAGCCATCAAGAGTCCTGTGAGAGTCACAAGCTACAGTGGATGAGATTAAAGAGACAACAACTGTGCCCAGGTGCTGTGCCAGTGGCAGCTTTATGGGAGAAGAAGCAAAGTGCAAACAGATCTCAAATAAATGCTCTAAATTAATTACAAATATGAAACACGCCATCACTGACCGCAAAGTATTCACTCTCTTTAATACGACAACCCTAAATCATCACTGGTGTAGCCCACTGGCCTCAGAAATGACAGGAAATCACAGAAGGAGTTCAATGGTGGTCACCTGTCTGGGGTTTTGAATCGAGTGTAGTTATGGTGAGTCAGTATGGTGTCCTGTCCTGCACAAGGAAGACGACTGAAAACTCAAGTGACCCCATGAAAAGCACAGGTCAGGAGACGGAGTCGAGATAATTTGTAATCTCTAATTATGTCAATCATGAAGAAGTGGAACGAGTATGGCAGAGCTGTAAATGAGCAGGCCAGCCATGAAAACTGATGAAGATAAGTGAGGATGGATGGCAATAGATAGATAGATAGATAGATAGATAGATAGATAGATAGATAGATAGATAGATAGATAGATAGATAGATAGATAGATAGATAGCATAGAAAAGGCACTATATAATAGATCAGGGGTGCCTACACTTTTTCGGCTTGCGAGCTACTTTTAAAATGACCAGGTCAAAATGATCTACCTACATTAAAAATGCTATGTGTGTGTATATATATATTCAAGGCATTCGTAGTCTGAATCACAATCTGATTGTATGGGTGGTTACCTACCAGGTGTTTAACATCCGTCATGGTGCCCTCTTTCAGTTGCGAGAAGCAGATCATAGAATGGTTGAAATAGTTTTACTGTCAAATATTGCAAAGAGTACGAGACATGTATGTTTCGCCCTAATACTGGGCTCATCACGCGTACACACTCACTGCACCCCCTCTGGAGAATTGAACCTTGGACAATCAGATTGTGATTCAGACTACGAATGCCTTGAATGTAATTACCCCGATCTACATACTGTCAAATAAACGAACCACACGCCGTGGCGCAACGCAAGAGGCTTCGCCTCTAGCGCTGACGTCCAAGGTTCGATTCCTGAGAAGGGGGTGCAGTAAGTGTGTATGCCTGGTATATATATATCATTCAAAGTCTGAATCACAATCTGATTGTATGTGTGGTTACCTAGCAGGTAACGCGTGTGGTTTGTCTGCAAGTCGGCAAACATCCGCCACGGGTGCCATCTCAGTTGCGAGAAGCAGATCATTGAATGTTACATAGTTAACTGTCAAATAATGCAAAGAGTACGAGACATGTATGTTTCGCCCTAATTCTGGGCTCATCAGGCGTACACACTCACTGCACCCCTCATTGGGGATCGAACCTTGGATGTCAGACAAACTCACTTCAATTGTGATATTGTGAGAAAAAAAATCTCTTCCAATTGCACCTCTAGCCCATACCCTCCCTAAACAATTTTTTTTAAATCCCTTCTTTAGTCGATATAAATTGGAAGGCTAACTAGATCACTTAGACAGCTGGAGTTTTGCAGTAGCTCGTGCCTTTGATCATGCGTGTGGGATGACCATTGTGTGAAAATAAGAGAGATCTCAGACTGGCTGCCCTATATGTCAATCAAGTGGAAAATGATAGATAGATAGATAGATAGATAGATAGATAGATAGATAGATAGATATAGATAGATAGATAGATAGATAGATAGATAGATAGATAGATAGATAGATAGATAATATTTATAAAAAATCTACTGGGTTTTGTGGCAGCCACCAGAGGGAGATGTTGCGAATGACCCAAAGTGGTCCCACCTATTCCAGAAGGGCTTCCCAGGGGCAACAGACTGAGTACCAGAAGGACTCCCAGGTCGGGATTTACAAGGGACAGCAGCCCTCCTATTGTCCCATCGACTCCCAGTTAGGAGCAATGAAGGGCAACATTCATCTGGAAGGAGTGAAGAAGCAAAGAGTAGAAGGAGAACAATGGAAAACAAAGGAAAGGATTTGTTTGTGAAGAGAAATTGGAAAAGAAGCCTCTAGAAAGATTCTTCATTACATAAAAGATGAATTGTGAACCTGTGGCTTGTCTGGGGTTTGGTGCTCAATGGTGCCTCCTAGAGGCCGCACACTTTATTAGAAAGTTAAGGGAGAGGCATGCAGAGGGGACAGCAACACTGAAATAACTTCCCTGAATTCTAAATAAAAGCTGAAACTCTTAAGTGACCAAATGGAACTTAATTTCTACCGTATCAGAGGTGTCCTTAAGGGTGGCATGGAGAGCTTCTATTTTCCTGTTTCATGTAGTGCTGCTGTGTCACATAGCAGTGTTTCCCAATCTTTTTGGTGTCACGTCTACCTTGGTGTTTCTGGCGCGATCATCAGAGCGAGGCAGAGGAGGATTGAATCTAACCACTTGCAACTCCCCACAACCCACTACCATTACCGACCAGATTTGGTTGTTTGTGGCGCCGGTGGGTGAGAAACACTGCCCTATGTAGGACTATGCACAGTCTGTCCATTGCTGATCAGAAATGCATTGTTATGATATTACATGTTGTCACACATGTGCGTCTTGGGGACAGCTTAAAGGCTCTGGTGGTAGTAATTCCTTGGCACTGTATACTAATGTCTCTTCTCTTCCTCCTGCTGCAGGCCAGATGATTGACAACCTCACCTACTCTGATATCACTTCCGGTGTCCATCCTCCTGGACCCGCCTCTTCCTGCCTGGCTGCAATTTAACTGGAAGTGTCGCCCTCTTGAATAGTCTAACTTGACATTTGCGTCCTTAGGGACGTTCTTTTGTCTGAAAGATACACTTATTCTTTTTGCCTTTACAATTTGTGGGGTCGTGGAGTCGCCCCAAATCTTTATCATTGTCTTAATCCTCTTTTACGCTTGAGCTGAGAGAATGTTTAAATACCTGGATGAGGTGCCTTCACACATTCACACACAGGTTTAATTCTCTGAGTCTGTCACAGTAGGACACGTCCAGAAGTCCCATGATGCACTTGGTTGCTCTCCTCTGCACAGCTTCAAGTGCTGCTATGTCTTTCTTGTACCAGAACTGCACACCGTACTCCAGATGTGGTCTTACGGGTAAATTAAATAGTTTTAGCATAACGTCCCTTGATTTAAATTCAACAGTTTCTATGATATAACCTAACAATTTATTTGCCCTTTTAATTACTTAATTGCATCTGTGCATTGCTTAGTCGATGAAAACACTGCATCAGCATAAATCCCTAACCCCTTTCCAGTGGCTGCCTCCTATATGACAGTGTGGAGACCACTTGGCGATAGGAGACCCTTCAGTTAATCAACCCTATTTGTGTAGCTAATAGCTGAGCTGGCCCAACATCTGCTCCAGATCCTTCTTAAAGGTTCTTAAAGCTTCTGCTTCGACTCCATGTCTTGGTAGTTTGTTCAAGTGTCCCACAACTCTTTGCGTAAAGAAATGTTTCCTGGCCTCAGTTTTAAACACACTTGATTTACTGAATTTCATCAATGGCGTCAGTTGCACCTCATACGTATTATAATAGTTTGTTGCAGTAGTTTTTTATAGTAGTTTTCATTGGCGGTGTGTAAAATGTTGAGTGTTGCAGTAACTGTGATGCTCTTTGCATGAAAATAAATGTGTTCCATTAAAATTTCACTTTGTCCTTGTGAATTGTGACGTTTCCTTAAAAAGTGCATCAAAAAAGTATTTGGCATCCAAGGGTGCATTAACCCCCCAAGTATGTGGTGGTTTAAGGGTTAATTGCTTAATTGCTTCTGTGCATTGCTTAGTCGATTAAAGCGCTGCATCAACATAAATCCCTAAATCCTTTCCAGTGGTTGCTTTCTATATATGACAGTGTGGAGACCACTTGGAGATAGGAGACCCTTCAGTCCATCATGCCCGCTTCTTTAGCTAATAGCTGAGCTGTCCCCCATGTCTCCATCAGATTCTTCCTAAAGGTTCTCAAGGTTTCTGCTTCCACTCCATGTCTCAGTATTTTGTTCCAGACTCCCACAACTCTTTGTGTAAAGAAGTGCTTCCTGGCTTCACTTTTAAATGCACCACTCCTTCATTTCCAGCGATGTCCTCAAGTACGGGATTCACCCTTTAGCCGAAAGGCTTCTTTTATTTGTTCGCTGCCATTTTTCAAGCTGTTTTTGTTGACAGTTGCCGTGGCGCAGAAGTGAACGTCACATGAACATTATCGCTGTGATGGTATAAAGGTTCACTGTCATGTAATTCCTGGTTATCCTGGAGTCCCACAACTCAATACATAAAGAAGTGCTTCCCGGCTTAAAGAGGTGTGCCGCTCCTTCCCACAGACAGGAGGCTGGTGTTGAAGGACGGATGGACAGACATCACTTGCGGATGGTGAGCCGTTCCCTTGACTGGCTTGGAGGCCATATCAAAGCATGAGGGATGGATGGGTGTGGGGTTGTGATCTGGATGGACCTCAGTTGGGAAGCAGGAACAGTGGACAGTGAGAGGGAGGTAGGCCACCTAAAGACATCTGACCCCATTATGATAGGTGGCCCCACTTTGGATACCCACCAGGGCTGCATGGGTCCTGTCATTCTAGAGGACAGCCCTGTTGGGTTCCTCAGGTGGCACCAGAGGGCACTGCC
This sequence comes from Polypterus senegalus, assembly GCF_016835505.1. Taxonomy (NCBI): domain Eukaryota; kingdom Metazoa; phylum Chordata; class Cladistia; order Polypteriformes; family Polypteridae; genus Polypterus; species Polypterus senegalus. The sequence continues at coordinate 299,260,733 of NC_053156.1, forward strand.
AGGAGAAAACTCCCTTTATGTTGTGGCAGTCAGTCCTGCCTAAGCCAGTAGTATTTCCCAGGTGTAACATCCCAATGTCGTAAAGTACACCCTGGAGAAACTGGGAGAAGGACAAGGCCTGCCTGTTTAAGGGGCGGGGCTTTGTGTACACAGGAGAGCTGACAACCAAATGAACCAAATGAACCAATGAACGCACGTCAGGAAGTGCAATGCATAGAATGTAATGTGGCAATGAGGAATAAGAAACGCGGGTGTCGCAAACCTCCCAACAGAAGAGAAGCTCGTCTGTCTGATTTCTCAGATTTTACATATCATAACAGAATAGAAGAAGGAATTAACAGGCTTAGATTACTGCTGAACCAGCAGGAGCTGTTAACCCTTAATAATAATTCTTTGCCTTTATATAGCGCTTTTCTCACTACTCAAAGTGCTCAGCAATTGCAGGTTAAGGACCTTGCTTAAGGGCCCAACAGAGCTGAGTTCCTTTTGGCATTTACGGGATTCGAACCAGCAACCTTCCGATTGCCAGTGCAGATTCCTAGCCTCTGAGCCAACCCTGTGTAAAGCACTGCACTATTGGCGGTCAGAAAAGGGGCGGGCACATCTGGGTTGCAAGATCGGCAGTCCGTTGGTGAATGTGACATGGGCTGCGATATGACATGGTGCAGCAAACAAGATCAGCGACTGCGATCTGCAAATCTGACCTCCCCAATGACAAAAAAGTGTCACGTAGTGTGACGTCAGCTTTAGCGTTAGTATCAGAAAACTCCTTCATGAGTGCCATTTTGTGGCTCAGAGGTGCCGTATAATCATGATCTCATCCGTCTTCAAACATGATTTACTGCTTTATAAAATCCTTCTCACGTCCTTCGCTGAGGTGGCACAAATTCTTATCCTAGTCGGTCTTCTAGTGCCATCTCTAATTTTGAGGCACTTTATAAAGAGGAGCACCAAAGAATTTTATGCAGAAGGCAGAATTTCCAAACCAGCCGCCACTGAAGCTCTCCATTCCAGCCACAAAGTCTGAGGACCCCAGAGTCACAAAAACGCACGTAATCACTGAAAAGTGCAGCACCACCGTGCCAGAGCCTAGAGAGCCAACGTGATTTGTGAATTTGCCATTAAAACTTGACACACTGACGTCAAGAATGAGAAGTCTGCGTGTGGTCCGGCTTTGCCTAGGTGGCCGCTCTGTTACAATACACCGGGGTCCCTTTATCGGCAGAACTGTGGCACATCTGCCAACCTGACAGAGTGGCATCGCCCTGCCAACGAGAGCCAGCATGCTGACCTCAGTCAGAAAGACGCACTGCCCATTTCGGAGCCTTCTATTTTCTTTCTTCTTTTCCCTTTTCCGCTCTGTCTTGCCTTTTTTTTTATCATGCCCTTTTGTTCTGCGAGGTTAATGTTTCTAATAATTAAGTTGGTAGAAAATCAAAACACATCCAGTACATGTTTCAGCAACACGCCGCCTCATGCCAATTCTTCACTTCCCTGCGCAGACATGTGGTGTTAATATGCGATATTTCAGTCACCCTCAACTTCGGAGCACAACGCGTCTCTCCCCCAAATCCTACCCTACCCCCACCCAGTTTCATTCCAGATGAAGTCGGCCACTTAACTCAAAACTGATGAATGAGTGTAAGGGTGGGGGGGGGGTGACTGGGCCACGCTGGGGAGCTGTGCCAGAGGACCGCCGACTCTCCACCTTCCCGCTGTCTCTTACAGGCGCTCATTGACTTGTTTCACGCGCCCTCACGGAGGAGAATCTGGTGCCCTGGGATGTGAACAAAAGAGTACAAGAGAAATGGAGGCATTCCTAACGGAATAACGGAATGTGCGTGTTTCATTTAAATCTCCCCCCACCCCACCCCACCCTGCTTGTTTTGTGACTTTCCAAGGCTCTTTAATAAGGACTTGCATTGCTTGTTTTTCATAAGTGACAGTTCTTCCAATCGCATTTGATCTGCCCATGCATCATCATTAGAGAGCTGGCCGCCCTCAGAGGCGGCGGTCCGTGGTTAAACTCACAATTTAATTGAGTGGGGGGTCTGCTTGCCCAGACTATGATGCCAGAGATTTCTTGAGGTATTTTTTTTCCCAGGGTGAACAAAATGGATACTTACTTCTATTACAAGGCTACATAGATTGAGTTGTGAAGATGAACGCCAGCATGGCATCACTAAGAAAGTGTTTTCAGTGTTGAGCATAACCTGGCCAGGAGGGCACTAAACACCCAAGCAGAATGCTTGATGAAGCTGAGCCCCGTCATCATCTCTTATATATATATTTCTCTTCCTTTTCAAAAGCGGTCCCACCCACACGCAGCCGACACAGCATTTCACGATTCCTATTCGTCCTCTTCCAAACCCTTCCCCACGCTGCATGTGGCCTCCCATACACCTTTGCTTCCATGGGTGCACAGATAACTCAACCTCCTGGCCACGGACCATACTGTTTTAAAATACACGGGCAAAATTATCACCAAATCTCTCCACTATACGCTAACACTTCTACCTCTCCAGGATATGGACAGTTGTATGTTTTTGACACAGCGCAAGCTACTGAAGTACGCTTACAAAATAAAGCAAACTCTGCATGCAGCAAAAATTTACTTCTCCAGCAAGATCCCATGCTCTGAACCATCAACCCCTTCGCTATGAAATCGCTCAGTCCAATCCAACAGCATCTGTACGAATGGTTTTCAAAGAAAACCCTGGGCAGGATTTAAGATGATATAATGCCCCGACATGTCACACCGATGTTGCAGCGATTTTCGTCAGACAAGATGGCGAACCCCCTACCGAAAGGGACATTTGCATCTATCCCGGAGGCAACTCCTGTAAACAGATTTCCACGCTCAATATGAATTGCAATCCTATGGTTTACCCACTTTATTCCCTTACGGAGACATTGGCTGGCACAAAGATTTACAACATGTTCCCGAATAAAAGAACCGCCAACCGAATCAAGATATATGTAACTAGCCAATGCCTGCCATAGCATACGGCGGTGTAAGAATAGGAACGGAAACATATTAGATTATGTAAATATCAAAATACCCACACTTCACAGCGGAGAAGTAGTGTGTTAAAGAAGTTATGAAAAAGAAAAGGAAACATTTTAAAAATAACATAACCTGATTGTCAATGTAATTGTTTTGTCACTGTTATGAGTGTTGCTGTCATCAAGGATTTGATTATCATTATTTCTTTCAATCAGGTTCGTATTTGGATGTTGTGTTGTGTTCAAGTTACAGTCCGTGTTTGTCTCGTCTATCCCTGACCATCTCATCTTCGTTGTAAAAATAACAGGTTTCATTCATCAAAGTGTTCACTACCCAAATCGGTACTCGTGAATCTAAGATATTTAACAGGCATTCCCGGTATTAAGTTGTGGATTTGCCTGCGAATATTTAGTGGCAGCGTGTCTATGGACGTCATTTAAACTTAAGCTTCACACCTTGCTTTCCTATTGATATGTCTACAAAGGCTTGTTCAGATTCAGAGGGTTGTTCCTTTCTTACTGCATCAATAAGCAGCTCGTCTTCCTCTTTATCTGAGACATCACACACTGCATGCACGGGTTTACCTTTCCCAGTCCTGCAAAGTCAGTTCACGTGAGCCGCTCGGAGTACATGCATCGAAGGTTCTCAGATGTGCTTGTGCTATCTTGTGCATGTCTATTGGATTGCTGCTGATGGGCGGCCTTATATGGTTAGGCACTCAATTACGTGGGAGGCGTGAAGATGAGGGACGCAACTCCACCTCACACGGCGACCGAGCTGCAGGCTATGGCCGTATATATGTACGTAAGTAGGTTCCAGTTATGACTGTTACGTGTAGAATTTTGAAATGAAACCTGCCTAACTTTTGTAAGTAAGCTGTAAGGAATGAGTCTGCCAAATTTCAGCCTTCTACCTACACGGGAAGTTGGAGAATTAGTGATGAGTCAGTGAGTGAGTGAGTGAGGGCTTTGCCTTTTATTAGTATAGATAACAACCCAAAAAGATGTTGTGGTAGAATGTCTCTAAGTAATTCCTGCAGCTTAAAGAGACTCGTACTACAATATCAGGTCTGTGCTCCGGTCTTTGGGTATCCGAGAGTGCATGTAGAATTCCCACTTTGCACAAAAGAGGAAATGTGCTTACGCTCAAAAAATCTGTGCATTCGCCCACTTCCACGTTCTTCCGCTACATAAATCCCGGTCAGCATGAAAAGTAATGCACATGCACGCGCCTGCTGTCCTGCCCGTCTCCTCCCAGAATTACGCCTCTTTAAATATGCAAATCAATATAAATAGCCCTTAAGATCAGCCTTCTGTGAAAGGACAATGGTAAAAGCACGGGGCAAATAGAAGAAGTCCAGTGAATACCAAGTGGAGGCAAAGAAAAAGTACCATTTGTTGGTTTAAACAGTGGTATAAACAACAAAAGGAAGTTGATCGAGGGACATAAAGTGTCGGCGAAACTCGAAAGCTCAAGTTCACAAAGTTGCACAGTGCCCGAAATAAAAAAGAAGTTCTCGGATATCAAAGTCGCTGTAAAAAAGGTGAGTCGTAGCCCACCGTCTGAGTGTCATATGAAAGCTTATTAGGGTACAGGGAAAAAAGAAAAATAGGGACACTGTGGGGAAAAAAGAATGAAATGTCAACTTTGATCTCAAAATTTCCACTTTAATCATGTAGTTTATTTTGTCATTACAATAGATATCGTAATTATAGTAGTTTCTCAAATTCCATCGTAACTAAAGTGGCACGTTACATGCTTTGTTTTGTATTTGATTTTCTATGTGCTCTATGTGTGTGAATCACTACATACTTCTGGGCTTTCTTTTCCTCCAACAGGACACAGAATCCTTTACATTTGTGATATTACAGCTCTCTGAATAATTAAAATACTGAGATGTATACGTGATATCATTGTCATGATGACAGGAATTCAAGCACGTTGTTAAACATGGAAACACGGTCACGTAGTGATTGTGCGCGACCTTCGATGAAATAATTTATTGTCTCTTTCAAACGTACTAACCTCCAATTCCTGCCCTTACTTTTCTTTCTCCAAATACCCAATCGCCACACAATCAGCTCTGTAATAGACGTTAAGCCATCTGTAAGCTTAGAACGCCAATTCTTCAAAACTTTTAGGGAACACTGAAATATCTTATGTCATCATAGTACGTGTTTAATTATTCTATCTTTCCAGTGTCACGGCAGTCCCAGCAAGCATATAGCATGAGGCAGGAACAATCCGTGAACTAGCGCAGCAACACCGTGTCCTTGCATGTTTAATTATTAACAATATAGATTATTTAAATGAAGTTAAAAGTTTTATCTGTGTAATATAAGAAACATATTTTGCTGCATTTGATCTTAAAAATGATATTGTCATCATATATAAATACGCACTTTATGAAGTGTCTCAGGTGGTGCAATATTATAACTGTATCACACGTTTACAATGAGGTGATTGTACTCATAAGTACAAACAGTTCTACCAGGATCACTTGATGGACTGATTGAGTGCGTTTGTAGTTCTTGGGATGAAACTGTTTCTGAACCGCGAGGTCCGTACAGGAAAGGCTTTGAAGTGTTTTCCGTATGGAGGGAGTTCAAATAGACAGCATGGCAGTGGCCTGCTTGAGATGGATGTATGCAAATGAAGTGTATGCATGCAAATATGTGCAAATGAATTGTAATGCATGCAAATGAAGGTCTCCAGCAGAGGTGATGAGCACTGAAGACGAACAGCACCACTGACCAATAGGGTGGACAGACGAGTGAAGAAGGGGCGGTGCCTTAGACAGGACCAGGACACTTCATTGACAGAAGGGGCTGAGAAATGGGAAGAAGAGAGGGAAGTTCTACGAAAATAATGAGGCCAGTGCAATGCAAGTCCTGTTGGATGTTGGACTTTTTAGATGATGGTTTGGAAGAGCCAGTTGTCTATGAGGGCTACATCTGCAAGAGATGCCAGCTGATCCAGCACCTCGAGCTCAGGGTCGCTGAACTGGAGGAGGAGTTGGCTGACCTGCGTTGTAATAGAGAATTGGCGGACTTGGCCCAGGTGTCCTTTAGAGATAGTGTGCACCCCTAAGGTGGCGCGTGAGGAGATTCCAGACCAGACAGGTAGGAATAGGTGGGTCACGGTCGCAAGGCGTAAGGTAAAGGGTGCACACTGTCCGGGGCATCAACCCCAGAATTAGAAGTGTCTAACCGTTATCATGTCCTGGCGGAGCTGGACGGTGACTCTGATAATTCTGAGGTGGTAGGCAGGGTTGAGGAGCCCCAACGGGCCACCTCAAAACCAGTTCCCAAAAAGAGAGAGGTAGTGATAGTTGGGGACTCAATCATTAGGGGGATTGAAGCGCAGGTGTGCTCCAGAGAGAGAGAGTCTCGTACGGTGTGTTGCCTTCCGGGAGCACAGGTGGGAGACCTCCCTGGAAGGGTGGATAGGCTCTTGGCCAGAGCGGGTGGATCCAGTTGTCATTGTCCACGTTGGAACAAATGACATACATAAGGGTAGTCTGTCAGTTCTGCGATCCAAATTCAAAGAGTTAGGTACCAAGCTGAGGAGCAGAACTGACAAGGTAGTCTTCTCCGAAGTTCTGCCTGTGCCACGCGCCAGTCCAGGTAAGATTGAGGAGATTAGAAGGCTTACGCGTGGCTCAAATCTTGGTGCAGGGTAGAAGGGTATAGGTTTATGGGGCATTGGGACTCCTTTTGGAACAGATGGGACCTGTTCCGCCGTGACGGGTTACATCTGAACCGGAGGGGCACCAATGTATTGGGGAGGCGTATGTGTAGGCTAGTCGAGGATTGTTTAAACTAGGGAATGGGGGGGCAGGGAGTTTAGGACAGGCCAGATTTAGATCTATACATGGAAGAACAAACAATGGTGTAGAAATAAAAATGCATAGTAATGTAAATTTTAAGCAAACACGTAAAGATAGAAGGATTAACACATTAAAAATAGCTTGCCTTAATGCTAGAAGTATCAAAAATAAGGTAAGTGAGTTGGAGTTGTATGTAGCAGAGCACAATTATGATATTATAGCAATAACGGAAACCTGGCTAAATAACAAAGATGGGGATGAGTGTAACATAGAGGGATACACATTTTTTAGGAAGGATAGACAGAACAGAAAAGGAGGTGGGGTTGCTGTTTATGCCAAACAGGAATTAAATGTAAGTCATCTTCAGTTGGATGATGAGCCCCATCTTAGTGAGGACATGTGGCTTCGCCTGGAAAATATTAGGGAAAAGGTCTCATTTTAGGAGTGTGTTATAGACCACCCAATTCAGACAGTAATTTCAACACACATCTTTTAGTAATATCAAAAGGCAAGTTTACAGGGGATATTATAGTCATGGGGACTTTAATTATCCAAATATTAACTGGGATAACCTTACAGATGGAGGAGCACAAGAGCAGGAGTTTTAGAAGTAATCGCGACTGTTTTTAACACAGCATGTTAAAGCACCAACAAGGGGTGAAGCCTATCTGGATTTAGTATTCTGTAATAATCAGGATAGAATTGAGGGTGTAGAGGTGATTGAACCACTAGGGTCAAGTGACCATAATGTAATACAATTCTCAGTATTTTGTAAGAGTACAGATGCAAAGACTAAAATTGTTAAGTTGAACTTTAGTAGGGCTAATTTTGAGCAGATGCGACAAAGTCTAAGTAGGATAGACTGGGATAAGCTTTTAAATGTGGAGACAGTCGAGGAGCAGTGGAACAGGTTTAAAATGTTTTACATGTAATGCAGGACAGATACATACCTAAATTTGGAAGTAATAGGAAACTAAAAAATCTCCACGATGGATTAATAAAGATTTAAAAAGAAGTTGCAAAGGAAAAACTGCTGTATAAGGCATATAAGACTAATGACTGCAAAGAGAACCGTAGCGTATGAGAACATGAGGGCAACCATTAAGAAGGATATCAGAGAGGCTAAAAGACAGTTGGAGAGGAATATAGCAGATAAGGCGAAAGAAGACCCCAAGAGATTCTTTCAGTATTTTAGTAGTAAAAGAACAGTTAAGGAGGAGGTCAAGTTCATCAGGAATAGTAAAGGGAATTAAAAGATACAGACAATGAAATAGCAGATGCCCTAAACTTACATTTTTCTGAGGTGTTTACAAGTGAGCAAGTGGATAACCTGCCAGAGGTAAACACAACTACTAAGGAGGTACTGAGGGATTTGGAAATTGTAGAGGGAGAAGTGCTGCTCAGATTAAATAAGATGAAATCAAACAAATCACCAGGCCCAGATAATATTTATCCTCGTGTTCTTAAGGAGGCTAGTGAGTACATATATAAACCCTTGACACACATTTTTAGGAAGTCACTGTGCACTGGAGAGATTCCAAAGGACTGGAAAATGGCAAATATCATCCCATTATATAAAAAGGGTGACAGGGCAGATCCAAGCAACTATAGGCCAGTAAGCTTAACAAGCATCACAGGAAAATTAATGGAAGGAATTATTAAGGATAAGATTGAGCAACACATGACAAGGACAGGAGTTATTCTGAACAGTCAGCATGGGTTCAGAAGAGGGAGGTCGTGTTTTACTAACATGTTGGAATTCTATGAGGAGGCAACAAAAGGATACGATCAAAGTGGAGCTTATGATATTATTTATCTGGACTTTCAGAAAGCATTTGATAAGGTGCCACATGAGAGGTTGGGCATCAAGTTAAAAGAAGTGGGAATTCAGGGTGATGTTTTTAGATGGGTGCAGAATTGGCTCAGACACAGGAAGCAGAGGGTGATGGTGCGAGGAACCTCATCAGAACTGGTCGATGTTAAGAGTGGTGTTCCACAGGGGTCAGTGCTAGGGCCGCTGCTATTTTTAATATATATAAATGATTTAGATAGGAATATAAGTAACAAGCTGGTTAAGTTTGCAGATGATACCAAGATAGGTGGATTAGCAGATAATTTGGAATCCGTTATATCATTACAGAAGGACTTGGATAGCATACAGGCTTGGGCAGATTTGTGGCAGATGAAATTTAATGTCAGTAAATGTAAAGTATTACACATAGGAAGTAAAAATATTAGGTTTGAATACACAATGGGCGGTCGAAAAATCGAGAGTACACCTTATGAGAAGGATTTAGGAGTCATAGTGGACTCCAAGCTATCAACTTCCAAACAGTGTTCAGAAGCCATTAAGAAGGCTAACAGAATGTTAGGTTATATAGCACGATCTGTGGAGTACAAGTCCAAGGAGGTTATGCTCAACCTTTATAATGCACTGGTGAGGCCTCATCTTGAGTACTGTGTGCAGTTTTGGTCTCCAGGCTACAAAAAGGACATAGCAGCACTAGAAAAGGTCCAGAGAAGAGCGACTAGGCTGATTCCAGGTCTACAGGGGTTGAATTATGAGGAAAGATTAAAAGAGCTGGCCTTTACAGTTTAAGCAAAAGAAGATTAAGAGGTGACATGATTGAAGTGTTTAAAATTATGAAGGGAATTAGTACAGTGGATCGAGACTTGTATTTTAAAATGAGCTCATCAAGAACACGGGGACACAGTTGGAAACTTGTTAAGGGTAAATTTCGCACAAACATTAGGAAGTTTTTCTTTACACAAAGAACGATAGACACTTGGAATAAGTTACCAAGTAGTGTGGTAGACAGTAAGACGTTAGGGACTTTCAAAACTCGACTTGATGTTTTCTTGGAGGAAGCAAGTGAATAGGACTGGCGAGCTTTGTTGGGCTGAATGGCCTGTTCTCGTCTAGATTGTTCTAATTGTTCTAATTGAAAAACTGTTGTTTCCATACACAACATCTGTTTCAAATTGTATATTGGTTTTTAATTGATTAAAATAGAGTCTTTTTGATTAATAATGCATCACTTACACATCGCTAAAAACAGATGGTAATTATTTCATTGTCTGTCATTCTGTAGATAAGATATGGAGATATTAGGCTTGGACATTCAGCATCAGATTGTCCAATTTGTAGTCGAAAATAACATAAATATTGACAATTCTGACTGTAACATATATGAGTGATGCACAAAATCCCTCAGCCTACACTACCACTTGCATCAGAAAGTTTACTGAAATGGTGTATCATTTGCTAAATTCAGGGTAAACAAATCGGCCAGTTGAACGATTTTGCTTCACGGGACCATTCTGTGGAGGTCATTTTTTATATATTAGATAGATAGATAGATAGATAGATAGATAGATAGATAGATAGATAGATAGATAGATACTTTATTCATCCCAAATTATTACTACTGATCTTGCTCAAGCCCAAAATTGCTTACCTGATGTGGTCAAATCTCAAAGCTAATTGTGAAGGTTAGGGGCCACCACTGAGGCCCAAACCCCAAGCACAAACACACAAAAACAGTCCTAGGTTCAAATAAAAGGAGTTGTATTCCACAAATATCATGTGTAAAATTCTATATATATAACAATGTTTTCTTTTCCTGCTCTGTCCCCCTCTCTCTACCACACTGCTACTCCTCCAGTCGAGTGTTGCCCGTCTCTGCCCCCATACAAAGGGATAACTTAATGGATAATGTGGGGGAGTCGGAGCATTCAGGGCAGTTCCTGCCCCAGTATAAGAGATGGCAGTGATCAGCTGGCGGGGACCCAGTAGGGACACCCACAGGGGTGTATGGGAGGGACAATCCTGTTGTTGTCCCAGGATGCTGCAGGGAAAAGGACTTCCTGTTTCAGGTGGCTTCCATCTGACCCGGAAGTGCTATGCCTCCACTACTGGAAGTACTCCCAGATCTGACATAAAAGCGAGCCGTCCAGTGAGTCAGAGTTGGGAGGCAGAAGGCAAAGCACATCTGGAGGAGGAAAAGGAGGAATAGTTATTGGAATTTATTTCAAACCTTTATTTTGTACATGGGACTGTTTAGTGTGCCGTGTCTGGGGTTTTGGGGGATCAGTGGCACCCCCTGTCTTTTATAATGCATTTCCTTGTCTTGTTACGGTATTCATTAAAAAAAATCTCAAAGTGAACAGACGATGTACACGAAAACATCCCAAAACTCATTACTTAAAATTATCTCAAAGAATACTGATATGAGCAGAGCAACTCCTGTTTGACTTTTATTGATATTTGCCTTGGCACAGAAAACGGAAGTGATGGCTTGCCTGGAGTGGTGGCTCTGTGGCTAAAAAATCTGGGCAGGTAACTGAAAGGTTGCCAGTTTGAATTGGGGCAGTGACAGAAGGAATGCCACTCCGTTGGGCCCTTGAGCAAGACACTTAACCTGCAATTGCTCCAAGGGTGCTGTACAAAGAGTTGACCCTGCGCTTTGCCGCCTAAAAACTCAGAGCAAGTTGGGGTATGCGAATGTCAATTATAATTTACAAATTCATTATGAATCTAATAGAGAAAATGATTACAGTGTCTACGACTGTTAAATGTGCATATTGTTGTGCACTGAAATGGAAAAAAAAATGGAAAAATCTAATTATCACCTTTTCAAGACGTGCAGGGGCCATTATAAATTTAGTATTTGGTTTACATCTGAAATGCTCTATGAAAATATAATAGAGTGTTTCAAATGACATCGTTTGGTGCAGTAAGAATAATCAAAAGCAATTTCATGCCAAATTTTTAAGTACAAGGAGGGGTACATCACCATTGACTTGAGCTCATATTGCATATTTTGTAATGAAAAGAGAGACACACTTGTGAAGCATTGGGACTCATTGTTGATGGAGTCAAAGATGACAAGACAAGACTTGGGCTGTAACCGAGATCCCATATAGATAGATAGATAGATAGATAGATAGATAGATAGATAGATAGATAGATAGATAGATAGATAGATAGATAGATAGATAGATAGATAGATAGATAGATAGATAGATACTTTATTAATCCCAAGGGGAAATTCACATACTCCAGCAGCAGCAGCATACTGATAAAAAACAATATTAAATTAAAGAGTGATAACAATGCAGGTATAACAGACAATAACTTTGTATAATGTTAACGTTTACCCCCCCCGGGTGGAACTGAAGAGTTGCATAGTGTGGGGTCTCCTCAGTCTGTAAGTGGAGCAGGACGGTGACAACAGTCTGTCGTTGAAGCTGCTCCTCTGTCTGGAGATGATCCTGTTCAGTGGATGCAGTGGATTCTCCATGATTGACAGGAGTCTGCTCAGCGCCCGTCGCTCTGCCATGGATGTCAAACTGTCCAGCTCTGTGCCTACAATAAAGCCTGCCTTCCTCACCAGTTTGTCCAGGCATGAGGCGTCCCTCTTCTTTATGCTGCCTCTCCAGCACACCTCCGCGTAGAAGAGGGCGCTCGCAACAACCGTCTGATAGAACATCTGTAGCATCTTATTGCAGATGTTGAACGACGCCAACCTTCTATGGAAGTATAGTCGGCTGACCTTTCTTACATAGAGCATCAGTATTGGCAGTCCAGTCCAATTTATCATCCAGCTGCACTCCCAGGTATTTATAGATCTGCACCCTCTGCACAGTCACCTCTGATGATCACAGGGTCCATGAGGGGCCTGGTCTTCCTAAAATCCACCACCAGCTCCTTGGACTTGCTGGTGTTCAGGTGTAAGTGGTTTGAGTTGCACCATTCAACAAAGTCCTTAATTAGGTTCCTGTACTCCTCCTCCTGCCCTCTCCTGATGCAGCCCACAATAGCAGTGTCATCAGTGAACTTTTGCACGTGGCAGGACTCTAAGTTGTATTGGAAGTCTGATGTATGTTGGCTGAACAGGACCAGAGAAAGTCCAGTCCCCTGCGGCGCTCCTGTGATGCTGACCACAATGTCAGACCTGCAGTTCCCGAGATGCACATACTGAGGCTGTCTGTAAGATAGTCCATGATCCATGGCACCAGGTATGAATCTATTACCATCTCTGTCAGCTTGTCACTAAGGAGCAAAGCAAAGGTTGGATGGTGTTGAAGGCGCTAGAGAAGTCCAGAAACATAATTCTTACAGCACTTGAGCTCATGCTGATCACCGTCTTTAAAAGCCCTTTTCTTCTGGTTCAAAAGGCCTTTGATGTCACTTGTAATCCATGGCTTGTTGTTAGCATAGCAGCGTACTTGTTCTTACTGGAACTACAATGTCCATACAGAAGTTGATGTAGTCAGTAGTGCAGTCAACAACCTCCTCAATGTTCTCACTATGTGACCCCAGCAGGATATCCCAGTCTGTAGTTCCAGTCTCTCAGAGGCTGCTCTCCCTCAGGGGACCACTTCCTGAATGAGCGTGTGGTTGTAGGTAGCTCCTTCACTCTTGGTTTGTATTGAGGCTGAAGCAGAATCAGGTTATGATCTGCTTTCCCAAGCGCAGGCAGCGGGGTGGCGCTGTATGCGTCTTTAACGTTTGCATACAGTAGGTCGATAGTCCTATTTCCCCGGGTGTTACAGTCCACATCCTGGGAGAAGACAGGTAATGTTTTGTCCAGCGTTACATGGTTCAAAACCAGGTATTAACATGCCAGGTATTCAAAGTGAGGAACTTCACAGGAAAAGACAGCCTCTGCATTCAGAACTCAACCTCTTGACAACTAAAGAAACATAATAACTGAATTTTAAATAAAGACATCATTACTATGAACACAGGGAGAACGCTAATACGATCAACACATCCAAAAATGTAAGGCAGAGTCGCCAGCATCTGAGGGAACTGAGAAAATTTCGGGTCTCCAAAGCAAATCTAAAAACTTTCTACACAGACACAGCAGAGCGTATCCTGACCATGATCATCACATCCTGACCTCTTAACTACTCTGCCCAAAACTGCAAAGCCCTGCAAAAGGTGGTGTGGGCAGTGGATCTGCTGTCCTCTCCTTGTGGGTCATGTAAACCAAGCAGTGTTTAGTGCCAGAGAAACCAAAATGATCAAGGACTCCACTCACACCAGTCGTGGACACGTCCACCTGCTGAGGATCTTCTATTATCGGGCCATAAAGCTTCTCAGATATGCCGAGCCCTTGAACATCCTTCGAGTATCACACTGGTCTCACTTGATCACACTCCTGCTTCGTATTTGTCATTTTTTTTTTTTTTTTTTAAGTTGGCCTTTCACTGCATGTTGTACGTGGACTAGTGTGTACGTGACAAATAAACAGGCATTGAACGACCACGTCACATCCCAAAACTTACAACGGCTGGATCTGCAATGAGGGCGTTTGTGGACTTTTCACCACCCACAATCCTCCTCCTGCCATGGTCGATGAACTGATCAGCCGTCAGCGAGCAGAAATCCATCCATCCATCCAACCATTTTCCAACCCGTTGAATCTGAACACAGGGTCACGGGGATCTGCTGGAGCCAATCCCAGCCAACACAAGGTGCAAGGCAGGAACCAATCCCGGGCAGGGCGCCAACCCACCACAGGACACACATACCCATAACCATCAAGCACACACTAGGTACAATTGAGAATCGCCAAACCACGTAACCTGCATGTCTTTGGACTGTGGGAGGAAACCGGAATACCCAGAGGAAACTCACGCAGACACGGGAAGAACATGCAAACTCCACGCAGGTGAACCCAGATCTCCTAACTGCGAGGCAGCAGCGCTACCAACCAGAAATCCCCAGCCCCAAAATCACCAAGGGTTAGCTCAGTGAAACAACTGGGTGCCCACGTGCCAAATTCAACAAATTAGGACCCCCCGGCCCCTTTACACCACACACGTCTCTGCTGGAGTAGAGTCTCTGCGCGCTTTAAACATTCGAGTCTCAATCTGTTCTTAACTCAATTGTTCTTTTTGTAAAAACTTGATTGCTTTGTATGGATTGTAATAAAATTAATAAAAATTAAAAAAAAAAAAAAACATTCGAGTCTCCACGTGCTGCATTGTTTAAAATATGATCAACACTCCTCTAAGGGGCTCTATTCATTAAGTCATCCAGGGACCCCAAAAATCACTTTTGCTATAAAACTTCAAGGATTTCCCTTTTTCGTAGCCTTCAAAATTGTCTCCAAATTTACAATACGCCTGCCCCAGCGCTCCTCCCATTCCAGTTGACATTTCCTGTACTCTTCTTTTCTTACCGCGTCTCGAGCCTACCGCCTTTTTTTTTTTCTGGATTTCTTCCACGGTAACAAATCTAATTCACTTCAGTTTCAGTGAACAAACTGAAGTCAGAGGGAGTGAGATCTGGTGAGTATTGGGGGTGTTTACAGTAGCAACCACATTGTTTTTGGTCCAAAAAATCTGTCTGACTGCGTGGTGTGTGCAGGTATGTGAGCTGGCAGGGCACAGAATACAGCTTTGGCGTGTGCCAGTACTCTGGATTCTGTTTTCCCAAATGTTTTCCCATAGACTCCCCGGCCGATCGAAATAAAGTCGCGGACTCACTGAACAAACTCGTTACAAACAAGGCTGTCAATGTCAGAAAAAAAAAGAGACCATCGTTAATTCTTGAAAATCTGCTGTGCTGTCTTAGAGAGAAAAAAAAACAAATCACCCAAGTCACGTTAGACGATTGTAGAATAAACGGCACAAATGTGGACTCGATCAACTCAGCATGATGGCACTCAGCAGACTGATTAACCAGACTGTTGGCATATGAACCTGTTTCTTTTCCCAGTTTTCTGTGGTGGTGACCTGCGCCACCACCACCTAATCAAAGCACCGTGATGTTCCTACATTGATGGATTAAAAGCCAGAAGTCTACATGACCGTCATCATCAAGTCCTTCCGTGAGAACCCTAAATACAAAGAGGACTGTTTCATTTATGTTAGGTAGAATGCCCAGAGGGGACTGGGTGGTCCCGTGGCCTGGAACCCCTGCAGATTTAATGTTTTCTCTCCAGCTGTCTGGAGTTTTGTTTTTTTTTTTTTTTCTGTCCTCCCTGGCCATCAGACCTTACTCTTATTCTATGTTAATTAGTGTTGTCTTATTTTAATTCTTACTTTGTCTTTTTCTTCTTTGTTCTTCATCTTGTAAAGCACTTTGAGCTACATTATTTGTATGAAAATGTGCTATAAGAATAAATGTTGTTGTTGTTGTTTTAGTGGCATGTTTGAGAACTACACCCTACTCCCATGGTGACAAAGTCCATGTGCAATGCCAATCCTTATTCAGGAAAAGATCCCAGTCGTCCCACGGGAGAAAGACTATCCAAGACTGTGGTCGTAAAATTTGATGGAGTCGTTTCTGGACAAAGATGCGTAAAGTGAGACAGGAGCTTCCACCTGCAGCTAAAGTCACTTCAGCACACATGTACTGTGCCAGTGTGCCCGTGTCGATCAAACACAGGAAGCTCTGCAGTCTACTTGTGACTTTACACTGTAGGACGATAAGTAAATAAATATAAGTAAACAACTTTAATATATCCATCCATCCATTTTCTAACCCGCTGAATCCGAACACAGGTCTGCTGGAGCCAATCCCAGCCAACACAGGGCACAAGGCAGGAACCAATCCAGGGCAGGCTGCCAACCCACCGCAGAACTTTAATATAAGTAACATATAATTGTTTTTCATATATAGACCATCACAAAATATAATCACAAACAGGACTTTGCTCGATACCTTGGTGAGTTCAGCATGCCCTGCTGTTTCAATGAAGGACAGGAGTGTGGCAGGCTGATACCCAACCTGTTTCTGCATCCAAACCGTGCCATCTTTTGCCTTTACGCCTGGTGCAGCTGCGTTGTTCTTATGTGTGAGTGGAGGTTTCTTGAGGGGTGGGCTTCTGTTCTCTTTCTCCGATGTAGAGCCCTCGTCCTCATCTGAGTTCACCTCTGTTACAGCTCGTCTTTATGTGAAAACAGCAGTGTCAGATCAGGGGGAGCGTGAACGCGACTGAGAGAATAAAATTGAATAATAGCCAAAAAAAAATTCTAACCTTTACAAGTACCATAAATTTAGACCAGCTGTTACAGACTCAAATCAAATGTGTGTTTTTATTCTCTGATAGTAATAATAAGAGCAGCTCAATACTCAAAATGGTAATTCTGGGAAGCACCTGAATTCACACCCGCGACGTCTTGATTACAAGTCAGGTCTTACTGCTGCGCCACCTAAGCGGTCACGTCATCATCGTACTCTAACTCGATTTCTTTTTCTGCAGTTATATTCTTGAATAAAAGCGCACTTGTTCTGTTATACTTGTACCATTCGTGAAAGTGTTTATTTGATATTTGGACTTCAGTCTTCACACATTATACACTTCATGTCAAAATTTTCTCATTAGTACTAAAACATGAAGAAAGTTTCTGTTTTGGTTCTGTGTTCAACATTTCTTGCATTTCTCGCACTTCCTGTCATTCTACACTTACACAGATCGTTGTAGACACAGAACACACGTGAAATGCATGTGTTGCAAATAAGGATATACAGTGGGAACGGAAAGTATTCAGACCCCCTTCAATTTTTCACTCTTTGTTATATTGCAGCCATTTGCTAAAATCATTTAAATTAATTTTTTCCCTCATTAATGTACACACAACACCCCATATTGACAGACAAAAAAAAGAATTTTTCAAATAGTTGCAGATTTATTAAAAAAGAAAAACTGAAATATCACCTGGTCCTAAGTATTCAGACCCTTTGCTCAGTATTTAGTAGAAGCCCCCTTTTGAGCTCATACAGCCATGAGTCGTCTTGGGAAAGTTGCAACAAGTTTTTCACACCTGGATTTGGAGATCCTCTGCCATTCCTCCTTGCAGATCCTCTCCAGTTCTGTCAGGTTGGATGGTAAACGTTGGTGGACAGCCATTTTTAGGTCTCTCCAGAGATGCTCAATTGGGTTTAAGTCAGGGCTCTGGCTGGGCCATTCAAGAACAGCCACTCCTTCGTTATTTTAGCTGTGTGCTTAGGGTCATTGTCTTGTTGGAAAGTAAACCTTCGGCCCAGTCTGAGGTCCTTTGCACTCTGGAGAAGGTTTTTGTCCAGGATATCCCTGTACTTGGCCGCATTCATCTTTCCCTCGATTGCAACCAGTCATCCTGTCCCTGAGGCTGAAAAACACCACCACGGCATGATGCTGCCACCGCCATGCTTCACTGTGGGGACTGTATTGGACAAGTGATAACAACAGCAACAACAACATTTATTTCTATAGCACATTTTCATACAAACAGTAGCTCAAAGTGCTTTACATATTAAAGAATAGAAAAATGAAAGACACAATAAGAAAACAAAATAAATCAACATTAATTAACATCGAATAAGAGTAAGGTTCAATGGCCAGGGGGACAGAAAAAACAAAAAAACTCCAGACGGCTGGAGAAAAATGGGATTCCAGACCATGAGACCGCCCAGTCCCCTCTGGGCAAAGTGATGAGCAGTGCCTGGTTGTCTCTACAGATACCGCTTAGAATTAAGGCCAAAAAGTTCTATCTTGGTCTCATCAGACCAGAGAATCTTATTTCTCACCATCTCAGAGTCCTTCAGGTGTCTTTTAGCAAACTCCATGTGGGCTGTCACGTGTCTTGCCTCTCCTCAGTGTGTGGAGACAACCAGGCACTGCTCATCACCTATATTAGTTAGTCCCATTTAGCGTTTTTAAATTTATCCTGCCTTGTACGTCCGGTTGTTCGGGTTGGCTTCATTTAGTTAAAAGAAACCGTTTTCATCGTACTCTTTTCTGGAAAGGTGTTCATCCATGTGTGTGTTTAGAAGGATATTTTTAGTTTGCGGAAGAAATAGCTTTTTAACTTGGATCCTGTCCTGCCTCGTGTTACTTGTTGTCCGGGATGGACATTTCCGCGAACGGTTATTTTATATGCTAAAGAAGGAATATACCCCTCCGCCACTATCTTAAGCTTAGGCATGCTATTTCACTCTTGCTGCCTATCCCCAGTGTTTTTAAGGTTAGGGCTGGTGATTGGGTAGGTCCTATATTTATTTTTGTTTGCTCTTTTAAGTGGATGCTGCCTTATTTGTCAGGTTGTTCGGGTTGGCTTCTTTTAGTTAAAAGAGACCTCCTGACTGTACTGTTTTTTCTTACTCACCTAAGTGTGTTAGGAGGGTTGTTGTTTGTGGAAGACCAACGTTTCAATGTTCTATTATGTCCTGCGTAGTGGTACATGTTGTTTGGGATGGATACTTCCATGGATGGTTATTTTACATGCTAATGAGGGGAAACGTCCAACCCCGATATGAATGACTCTGTCCCAACCTTTACGATCCACTTGCGTGGTTTCCAATGTATCTATGCAGGTCACGTGTTTCTGCCTACTGTGGCGGTCACGTGTTTCTGCCTACTGTGGCAGTCAACACCTTACAGTGGCAGCAGCAAGACCCTTCTCAATTTGATTCCGCCGTGTTAACCAGGAAGTCTCATCTCGCTCATTCAGCATCAACAAGTTTCGTTGTGTAAAGACTTAACTTTTGTGTTTATCTTTGTGCGTAGTCAAGCCCTTCGCTATGGCTCCAAAATGATCTGTCTATCATAATGGCTGTAACATGTGTGATATCAGAGACGCTCAATATCTTTAAAATAATATTTAGGTTTTACTGTATATTAACAGTGTGTTTACATACATAATTTCAACGAATCTTACCTAATATCTAAGAGAATACAAAGGGTTTATGCTGTATAACTGTACGGGAAATGTTTATAAGAGTGTGGGAGAGTTTATAAGGGCTTAAAATATATAAAAATAACTATATGAACATATGGTTTTTACTTCACGGATTTCACCTTTTGTGGGGGGGTTCTGGAACGCAACCCCTGCGATCGAGGAGGGTCACTGTACTATTTACCCTCTACAACTCCAGCCACTTCACACCACGATAAACATACTTGAGCTGGAAGAACGTTTTGCCCGAGTCGAGCTGCGCTGGTGTGGGGGGGAAATGGGACAGCAGACTGCTTGCTGCTTGTGCCAATCGACACATTTACACAACAAAAGACGCTATCGGAGAGGTGCAAAGGATTTTAAGGTGGCCCGGGATTACGAGTTTTTTCATAGGCTTCAGGGATTGTAATGTTAATCTACCCCTTTTAAACAACCCCATCCCGTCTAGGTTATGCCTCCTTCCATACTTTCCTTCCATTATGGCATCCCAGAAAGGAAAAGGTCCAGCATGGCATTCAATATACAGTCGACCCTTGACATACGACCGGCCTGGCATGCGAACAACTTGATTTACGACCAAAATTTTTGTTTTGATTTACGACCAACATCTTGCATTACGACCCGTATGCGGTCACGTGTATCCGCGTGTGCGATTGTAAACAAACAGCCGAGTGCGTTCGTAAGCATCAATCGGAACCCAGATACATGTGTATGTGGACGTAATTTTGGTCAGTGCAGTGATTTATCTATATATATAATTCACTAAGACCATGGCAAGCAAGACGCATAATTGCTAAGGAAGGAAGAGAAGGTAACGAAGGTAAAAAAAGCGATTGTTAAAGGATGCTAGCTAGCGGGCTGACGCGGCACATGATGATGTCATCAGGCTGAGTCAGCACCGGCTTGCTTTGGAGTGTATTATTACAGCAGTTCACAACACGACCAGCTTTGAACGGAGTGCTCGACTACTGTCATTATTAACTAGAGAAACAGCGATCACAATCGAAACGAAGAAGGAAATTGTACGGAAATATGAGAGTGGCATTCGTGACCGATCTCGCTAATATGTACAGCATGTCGAAATCCACCATCTCGACAATTTTACAAAGAAAAGATTTGCATAAGGAGGCTCCTTCTACACAATAACCACCTTCCGTTTCATTCTCCTCCTCCTCCCTTCCTGAAGCCCAAAGATGTCAAATTAAATGGTGAGTACAGTAAGAAATTGTTGTTTGTGGTAGGCTAGGCACTTTTTATAACTTTTTGGTTAGTACATTAGAAAAATTATTGGTGTTTTGGTAAATTATGCACATTACACAACCCTTTTTTATTATGAAAAGGTTAAGTAAGTGTTGCAGTGGGAGGTTCGGAGCGCATTATGGGTATTTCCATTATTTCTTATGGGAAAAATAGTCTTGACTTACAACCAACTTGAGTTACAACCAGCCCTCGCGAACGAATTGAGTTTGTAAGTCAAGGGTCCACTGTGTATGTACATACATACAGTATAAACATGAATGTCTTTTTTATATTGCAAATAAAGAAGCACCATGAAAGTGTTAGGGCAGGGGTTCTCAATCACAGTCCTGGAGCGCCGCAGTGGCTGCGGGTTGTTGTTCTAACCCGGTTGCTTAATAAGAAAGCAATTCTTGCCAATAATTTAATTTCATGACTTGTTAATGTGCTTTAACTCTGCCATGTCAGGTCATTCTCATATCCTAGACTTTCTTCCCCTTTCTAAGGATATCATCCAAATGATTTGAAGGCTGAAATGGAGGAGTAATTCTCGGTCCTTCACTTTTTTCTCTTCATTTTAATTTAAGTATTAAACCCAGTAGGGCAAGATAAATACACACAGGGGTGTAAATGGTAACAAGCTGGTCTCTTTTGTCATTTGCATGTTAGTGCTAATTAGAAGCAATTAAAAACCAAGAATATAAAGGTTCAAAATGTTAACGAGCGAGACAACTAAAGTGAAGCAGAAGTGTTACTTCAGCAATAAGTGCTTCTTATTAAGCAATTGGGTTGGAGCAAAAACCTGCAGCCACTGTGGCCCTCCAGGACCGTGATTGAGGACCCCTGTGTTAGGGTATTACAATTTATCCTGTTTAATTGTGCATTTGAAAAAGAAAAAAGAAGCTGTTACAACACCAGTGTGCCTTGGTTCTTGGTTGGTCCACAATTGATGCAGACCTCCTATTCAAACAGGCTTTTAAAGGTAAGAGATTAGAAGGGGTGGAGCTTCAGGTGACATCACAGGTCTTCCAGTGCTATTGGATATTCGTGGCTGACAGCAGAAGAGGAAAGCAGATGAGTGACTCTGCAATCTTCATATTCATCCTTAGAGTCTCCTTTATGTCACAATTCAGTTAAAAAACACACAAACCTCATGCAGGTGACAATCTCCACATTTTTCTATTGACTAACCGGGTTACCCGGCGCTTTCCATGGTGGAGTATATTGCAGTTGTGTCCATATAATGAATTCTCCATGGGGAAGAATTTTGGCCCTAAGCCATATTTTTATTAAGTAAACTCATTGTGATGAGCATAGGGGGCATTGCCCTAATTAGGCGCAGGTAAAATTATTAAATGAAGTTCCCCGAAAGAAATAATTTTGTGGAGATACTGGAGGTTCAACAGTGGATTTACCTATGCAACAAACATACATTTCCATTTATATACATATATCCATCCATCCATTTTCTAACCCGCTGAATCCAAATACAGGGTCACGGGGGACTGCTGGAGCCAATCCCAGCCAACACAGGGCACAAGGCAGGAACCAATCCAGGGCAGGGTGCCAACCCACCGCAGTCTATACATATATGTATAGTATATATATTAAAACTGTGTGTACTGTATATATTTACATTTATATAGCTGTAATATATATATATATATATACTAGAGGGCTTCGCTTGCCAAGCTCTGGCCTGCACTACGTGCCAGCATCTTCACGTCTCTGTAACTCGCATACGTGGATTTCACTTTCACCAAACAACAAATCTTTTAATTCTCGTGGATACGCCTATCCTTGATGGCAACACGAATTAGACGATCTACAAGTCTCCAACTTAAAGTTTAAAGCCAAACAATATCTATATACTTCTGTCTTATCACTGATGCCCATATATTCGATCTCTTTTCGCTTTTACCTTTTTGTTAATATCGCATTGAATTTTGATTCTGCGTTTGGAATTACATCATGACAACACAACGTTTAACTGCCCGTGAGTGACTCTCGTTTCTTTCTCTCTACACGAACTGTGTCTGACAATAGCATTCACACAAATGAGAAATGATTGAACCGTGTGTGTGGTGGTAAATGTTTTAGATGTGAGTGGGACTTTTCCAAATTTTTTTGCATAAAGTCTTGTCTCGCGGAGCTTGAAGTATTCTCTCGCGGGATTTCACTTTCACCAAACAACAAATCTTTTAATTCTCGTGGATATGCCTCTTTATTGGGAAGAAACACTACTTTTTTCCCTGCTGGCAACAAGAATTAAATCTCTGACTTAAAGTTTAATTCCAAACAATATATTCGATCTCTTTTAGCTCTTCCATTATTTTACCAAGTAATAATTTCCGTTTGTTAGCGCTAATGCGATCTTTACTATTATTTTTTGAGACTTTCCAATTTTCGTAGTTTCATTATCTCTAACCTGCTGTGCATGTGCATCAGGCCAACGTTATTGAATTCTTTACAACGTTCTACTTTGTCTTCTACGCCTTGTCTTTTATTTCTGGCAACGGGCGTTGGCTAGATCTCTTGGCACAAAGTCTCGTCTTGCAGTATGTGAAAGTGTCTCTCTGAAAAAGTCATATCTCATCTCTCTTCCCAATGTTTTTCTATTATAATAGAGAGGTATTGTCACACACGTGCGCTTCGGAGACAGCCAGCAAGCCCTAAAGTGAGTGGTCTACTAACAAGATGAAGGGTTGATTTTGGGTACTAACGCCTCTCTCTCTCTCTCTCAACAGACCCAAAGAAGAAAAATAACAATCACACGCACTCAACCTTCAGTACTTCCAGTTTCATAAAATGGCCACTCCACAACGATCCTGCTCCCGACTCCCATGGGTGTCATCACTTTCTGGTCCCACCGTGATGACGTCACTTCCGGCTCCCTAATGATGACATCACTTCCGCCTTTCTCTAGTGATGTCATTTCCTGCCATATCATATCCTGTAGCCCTTTTTCTGTATATAAATCCTCATTTCAACACTGTATTCTGTGAAATGCTTTGGTTTTGGATCGTATTTCATTCAAATTTTCATCACGTCCAACAGACATTGTATGGGGCAATTTCCCCAACTCTTTGTGAAGTTTCATATTTATATACAGTATATGGATATATATATAGATATATTGTGGAGATCTTGGACGCGGGCACAGACAGGCAGACACCAAACGTCTCAATGCTCACACGTTTTATTCTACAACTCATAATAACTCCACAAACTGTGCACCAACCACCAATGATACAGTCGTTTAGACTTCTTTCTTTATCTCCCTCTGTCGCCTCCACTCCTCTCTTCCAAGCTCTGTCCACTTCTACCCGACTCCGGCTCTCGAATGGAGTGAATATAATATATCCCCCAGAGGTTCTCCAGGTGCTTCCTGATCTTCTCCCAGCAGCAGTTCCTGGTGTGACGGAAGTGCTGCTCTTGCACTTGGAAGCACTCCGGGCACACCTGAATTCTTCTTCCTGGTGTGGTGGAAGTGCTGCCTTTCAGGGCTCCATAATTATCTGTGCGGCCTCTGATGGTGACCACAGACCACAAAAGGGAGGAGCTTCCAAGTTTGGTTCCCGTGGCCCCCATGCAGACCAGGGCAGCTGCCCTCTCATGGACCAGGGAAGGTATTTCTCCTCTCCTGGACCCCCAGCCATCTACCACAATATATACAGTAATGCAAGTGCACCAGAGAGTCACCTTCTGGATGAGAGGGGTGGCTGTCACTAAAAGTCTTGTATCCTTTCCCAGTCACATCTCCAGTTAGGTGCAATGAAGCCTCTTCAGTTCCAGTAGACATTCCTAGAAGTTGGCTTCTCATTTGGACCTGAGATCCTCACTGTCAGTGATGACTCCTAATCAGACCTACCTAGGAACACCACTAGAGGGCAATAAGGGGTTTTTGGCTGATTGTTTCTGGAAACACCATTGTCGCATGTTAAATTAATTTTTTTTCTTACAATTGAAAGGGGTTTACCAGGTTGATACCCCAACAATTTTTGGCCTCTCTCTGCCTCTCTCCAATTTGCCACTGGATTAGGGGTTGGCACCGCCACTTACACCCCATTCATTTCTGCCTTAAGAGTGGCCGACAGCTGGCCAGAAGTCCTTTAACGTTACAACATTTGATATCATGAAAGTCCCATCTCCTCTTCTGCCCTGACCTCCATACAAGAACAGCAACACCTTGAAGTCGGTGTCCAGTCAGGAAGAAGCAACTGTGAGGAGACGTCTCACCAGCCATAGCCGAGGAGAAGTTTGTGTTTCCAGCTTTGACTGATTTTTCTTTCATTTACTTAAATAGGTGCTGTAGTTGAAGGTTCCCACAGGAAAGTGTTTAGACACCAACCCAGCTGTCCCTGTTTAAAAAAGAGAAAAAGGACGAAACATGAAGGGGCTGCCATGCCCACCTCTTTGAGAAATGCAAAAAGCAAGGTGAGTAAGGCAGCTCTCTTGAATTTTTTGGGTAGGTTTCAGGTAGTTTTGTGGTTCACTGGCTCCTTTCCGGCAGTGGCCGGTTTGAAAGGAGGCGGGAGACCAGAAGGGGCGGAGTCAATCATTCTCACTGGCTGTCTTCTTTGGCCAAGGAGGGAAAGCAAAAAGAAAAGGTTAGCAGGAGCTTCCCTCTTGGCCCAGGGGCAGTGATGCCCACTTCAGATGAGCCTAGAAGGTGGTCCACAGATGCGCATGCATGACAGGGCGCTAACTAAAGAGGGTTCACCCAATGGGTGCCTCATCACTTTACCTTCACCAGTATGATGATGAGATGATTTGCTTCGACTTTCCAAAAGCCTTTGCCTCAGTTGTCTCACACCAAAGATTCATTCTAAATCAAGAAGCTGAAGGCATCAGAGATAACCTACGAAGCCAGATCTTTGGTGGCAAAGAGTACTGGTGAGAGGAAAATGGGGGTGATCCTTCAGGGGTCTGTCCTGGGAATGCTACTTTTTGGGATTTATATTAAAGACGTTGCTTCCAGAATAGCTGCTAAACTTGTGAAATTTGCCGATTATGCTAACATTGGTGCAATGACCGAGACCTGAGGGGGCTTCAAAAATGATTCAATAAGATCCAGACAAACTTCTGACCTGGGGAAGGACTTGGAAGATGCAGATTAAAAGAAACTTCAGTTATAAATACAAGATGGGAGACACTGAGCTACAGGAAGGAACATCTCTGTTCAGAAGCTTTGAGAAAGGCAAACAAAAGGTTAGGTTGCATCGTAAAAACTTGTGTATTTAAATCAAGGCACATTACACATACTGCGGTGCCCTGCCCGGGGTTTGTTTCCTGCCTTGCGCCCTGTGTTGGATGGGCTTGGCTCCAGCAGACCCCTGTGACCCTGTGTTAGGATATAGCGGGTTGGATAATGGATGGATGGGCATTACACATAAAGGAGATCCAGCAGCATTCTCTCAGCTTAAGGGTGAATCAGGTACTCGAGGACATCGGTGGAAATGAAGGGCAAGAGTGTTTAAAACTGAGGCCAGGAAACATTTCTTTATGCAAAGAGTTGAGGGACACTGGAACAAACTACCAAGACATGGAGTCGGAGCAGAAACCTTGAGAACCTTTAAGAAGCATCTGGAGGAGATGTTGGGTCAGCTCAGCTATTAGCTAAAGAAACGAGGGTGATGTACTGAAGGGTCTCCTCTCACCAAATGGACTCCACACTGTCATATAGGAAGCAACCACCGGAAAGGGTTAAGGGATTTATGTTGATGCAGCGTTTTCATCGACTAAGCGATGCACAGAAGCAATTAAAAACGAAAATAAATTGTTAGGTTATATGATAGAAACTGTTGAATTTAAGTCAAGAGATGTCCTACTCTAACTATATAATCCACTTGTATACCACATCTGGAGTACGATGTGCAGATGTGATACAAGAAAGACATAGCAGCACTTGAAGCTGTGCAGAGGAGAACAACCAAGTGCATCATGGGATTTGAGGACATGTCCTTACTGTGACGGACCTAACACAGGTCATTAAAATCATCAAAACCAATTGAGAAATGAGATCCCGAGTAACAGGGAATCACAGACTGGGTGACAGCAGTGGAAGTTAAGGGGATGTGCAAAAAGGACAGAAGACAAAAAGCACCCCCTCTATGCAAGGAATTGTGGGAATCTGGAAGAAACTACAAAGACGTGGAGTAGAAACACTGGCGACCTTTAAGAAGAACCTGGAGGAGCGACAGGACAGCATAGCTAGGAGCTGAACAGACAGGCTGGATGGATTGAGTGGTCTCCTGTCGCTTGTCAGATTTCGCATGTTCTTACGTCATTGCTCCATTTACAATATTTACAAAGAAGATTAGAACAGTCAGGACTGTGCATTCAGCCAGACAAAGCTCACTTATCCCATTCACCTAATGTCTAATGGGTCCATGGATGGGTTTCAGGGGGTCCGTGAGGGTCAGATAAAAATTAACATTTATATTCACTATACAGCCCAGTACTGTTACTTTAGAGCAGATGTACAATAAAATACAATTTATTTTAGTATATCCCAAAATCACACAAAAAGTGCCGCAATGGGCTTTAACAGGACCTGCCTCTTGACTCTCTAAGAAGACCAAGAAAAAAACCCCAAAAAAAAATCCAGAGTAGGGAAAAAAAATGGAAGAAACCTCAGGAAAGGCAGTTCAAAGAGAGACCCCTTTCCAGGTCAGTTGGGAATGCAATGGGTGTCAATAAGAGCGAGTTAATACAATAAAATACATAGAACAGAACAAATCCTCAATAGTGTATAAAAATAAAAATTTTACAAGTACAGACCAGAATTTAACAGTAGATGATATCTCATAATATGATTTGCATTTGTTCAGAGTCCTGGAGACCTCATCCATCAAGCTGCCTCCCCTATTGGCCATTCCACAGCTGAAACAGAGCTGGGCCAGCCAATCTGATGAAAGAACTTCTCTACCCGATGATTCCTGCAATCCTCCATCAGAGATGACTTTACCACAGGCAGGCAAAACAACTTGGCAGGTGGGCCGTGGCACCGAGTGCCATATTTGGGTACCGAGAAAAGAAACAGAATAGGTGAGGGTTAGTAACAAATTATAACTATCATGTTACTTATGTTTTAGTGCTAATGACTAACAACAGAGATGCAGTCTGTACAGTTAATCAGCAGCTCTAGTCAGGGTGTGCTAAACTGAAGTAGTGAGTCTTCAGCCGGGATTTAAAAGCTGAGACCGAAGGGGCATCTCTTATATTAGCAAGCAGACCATCCCACAGTTTAGGGGGGTCCTGTAACTAAAAGCTCGACCTCCCGCTGTCATTTTATTAATCCCTGTTGTCATAAGCAGACCAGCATCTTGAGATCTTAAAATTGTGCTCTGGTTTGTAAATCATGATAAGTTCAAACAAGTAAGCCACACCTCGGCCATTTAATGCTTTATATGTTAAATGGAGGATTTTGAAATCTGCCCTAAACTTAACCGGGAGCCAGTGTTTGTATTTTCTTGATCAGCATTTTGGATTAACTGGAGGCTGTATAGAGAACAGTTTGAACATCCAGTGAACACCGCATTGCAGTAGTCAATCCTACTAGAAATAAATGCAGAATTAATTTCTCCAATCCTGTTTATTTAGAAAGCGCCTTAATTTCCCAACATTTTTAAGATGGAAATAACATGATTTGGACAACTTTGTAATATGCGCTTTAAATGACATGCTAGAGTCAAAGATAACTCCTAGATTGCGGGCTGATTCAGTAAAATTAATTGGGATTCCAACTGAGTTAAATGATGACAGAATATTGTTGTGATCAGCGTCATTCCCTCCAACAATTAACATCTCTGTTTTATTTGTGTTTAAAGACAAGTAGTTCTCATCCGTCCAGTTCATCAATTCACTAACACAACTAATTAAAGACAACATCGGAGAAACTTCATTTGATCTAAAAGAAAAGTATAACTGAGTGTCATCTGCATACGAGTGAAAATTAACATTATGTTTCCTAATGATAAATAGTGGAAGCCTGTAAAGTGAACACAGTAAAGGTCCGAGTACTGAGCCCTGCGGGACACCATATTGAACTTCTGTGTATAATGATGGAGTCCTTTCAGCACATTTCTGTACATACTGGAATCAATTTGATAACTAGGAACTAAACCAAGTGAGCACGGGGCCTGTAAGCCCAACATCGTTTTCTAGCCTGTGCAGTAAAATAGAATGGTCAATGGTGTCAAATGCTGCACTTAAGTCTACCAACATAATTACAGTGGAGTTTCGTTCATCAGAGGATATCAGAATGTCGTTTACAACCCGCGTTAGTGCCGTTTCTGTACTATGACCAGTGCGAAAGCCAGACTGGAATTTCTCAAATAAATTGTAATGCGTAAGGTGTGACTGAAGCTGACTGGCGACTACTTTCTCTAGTATTTTAGAGAGAAAGGGTAAATTTGAAATAGGCCTATAATTATTTAGTATGTGTGAGTCTAGGTCTGAATTTGTAAGTAATGGTTTAATGACTGACACTTTTAGTGCATCAGGTACAATGCCATGCAATGATGAACTACTGATAATAGTTAAAATAGGTACTGCAAGAACATCCATTGCACTTTTTACTGGTTTTGTTGCCACTGGATCTAGGAAACAAGTAGTGGGCTTCATTTTAGAAATTAAAGTTAAGACTTCCTGCTCAGTTACAGGATTAAAATTACTAAAGTGCTGAATGCAATGTGAGACAGGGTCTGCTAAGCTAGTATTTGGTTTGTACTGTGATGCTGAGATCTGGGATCTTATATTTTTAATTTTCTCATTGAAGAAGTTCATAAAGTCTGTACTGCTAATATCTGTTGGTATTTTGCACTGTAGATCTGAATTCACATTTGTTAAATTAGCCACTGTTCTAAACAGTACCCAAAGATTTTTATTATTGCTATCTGTTATTGTAGAATAGTATTCTGAGCGAGCTTTAAAGAGAGCTTTTTTATATTTTTTAACACTCTCTGTCCATGCAATTTGAAAGACATGTAGCTTTGTTGTTCTCCATCTGCACTCCAGTTTTCGACACTCTAATTTAAGAGCTCGAGTGTTTTCTTTAAACCAGGGAGAGTTTATCTATGTGATCACTTTTGTTTTAAGGGGAGCCACTCCGTCCAGAGCATCTCTCAAGGTCACATTATAACGTGATGTCAGCTGATCTAAATGGTTTTCCACAATTACACTCGACTTACTCAAAGTATCTATAAATTTTGAAGCAGAATTACAATCTAGATGTCACACTGTCTTTGTTTTAATCTGTGAGTGCATTGGAAAGGTCAGGACTAAATCAAATGTAATTAAGTAGTGATCGGAAATAACTTCATTTAATGGAGTAATATTTAAATTTTGAATTTCAACTTTGTAAGTTATAATTAAATCTAATGTGTGGTTATGATTATGAGTTGGACCTTTGACAATCTGACAAAATCCTACTGAATTTAACAAATAAGTAAAACATTTGCTAAAAGTGTCAGTTTCCACATCAATGTGTACATTAAAATCCCCCATCAGTACTATGTGATCATAATTTATAGCCAAATCAGATAAAAGGTTGCTAAATTCAGTCATGAACAATGAATATGGCCCTGGTGGTCTGTAGACTAGCACTATAATTGTGTTGGAATCTGTTTTAATATTTAAAATGAATGCCTCAAAGGATGTAAAGTCACCTAAATTTTTAAGCGTGATTTGCATTTTGTTACAATGAATTATTCCAAGGCCTCCTCCTCGACCAGAATCTCTAGACTTATGAAGGAACGAGTATCCATCTGGTGACGCCTCAGCTAGGGGAACAGTGTCATATTTACTAAGCCAGGTTTCAGTGAGAAGACACAGATCAGATTTTGTACTTAATATAATATCATTTACCAAAACAGCTTTACTGCCAAGAGAGCGAATGTTCAATAAACAACATTTAAAACTGCATGGTTCTTTCTGAACTGGTGATATATTTTTTGTTTTAATTTGAATCTGTAAATTTCTATTACAGATGCCCCCTGGTGGAGGGTCTGATTTTATCCCTTGGTCTAATTATACACCTTATTGTTTGGTTATCAAGTAATTTAAGGTTTGCATCAAGACTAAATTTACTAGATCCCCCACAACAGGGATTATGGGTAACAACTTCAGGATAGCAGCAGGTGGGATACACAACAACCTATGATTTAAAATCACATGACTGTGGCTTGGATGGTGCTCTAATCAGTCAACCAGGCAGTTTTGCTGCCATATTTTGGGACAATACATAAGAGCCCCTCCAGTTCGGATGAAGACCATCTCTTTTGAAAAATCCAGGCCAAAAAACATCCCAATTGTTCACAAACGCTATGCTTTCATTTGCACACCAGGTTTCTAGCCAGCAGTGAAGGGAATGCAATCTACTATAAATCACATCCCTACTATATAATCTTGGTAATGGGCCAGAAACAACTAAATTCCGACATTTTCTTTTAGCTTTGATGCATAGAGAAATGAAGTTCCGCTTTAATACCTCAGATTGCTGTAAATAAATATCATTAGTGCCGACATGCAGCAATAAGGTAGATACTTCATCGTAGGCGACACGGTCCAATGCGGCCTCTATGTCAGAAACCTTGGCCCCTGCAAGGCACTTAACATTAACTGCTGGCTTAACGTAGTTTGGAATTCTAACATTACGCACTATGGCACTTACTACTTATGAAGTAAGTAGTAGATCTGTTTTAATTTTCACAAGAGGATTGTATTTCATAATTTCAATGAGTGGTCATTACTTTTTGCATTAAAAAAGGATTTTTTTTTAGATTGTTTACTTCAAAGTTTAATAATACTTTGTGTCGGTCATATATGGCTTGGGCATACAGGCTTGGGCAGATTTGTGGCAGATGAAATTTAATGTCAGTAAATGTAAAGAATTACACATAGGAAGTAAAAATGTGAGGTTTGAATACACAATGTGTGGTCGGAAAATCGAGAGTACACCTTATGAGAAGGATTTAGGAGTCGTAGTGGACTCTAAGCTATCAACTTCCCGACAGTGTTCAGAAGCAATTAAGAAGGCTAACAGAATGTCAGGTTATATAGCGCCTTGATGTGTGGAGAACAAGTCACTGGACGTTCTGCTCAACCTTTATAACACACTGGTGAGGCCTCATCTGCAGTACTGGGTGAAGTTTTGGTCTCCAGGCTCTAAAAATGGACATAACAGCACTAGAGAAGGTCCAGAGAAGAGCGACTAGGCTGATTAGAGGGCTACAGGGGATGAGTTATGAGAAAAGATTAAAAGAGCTGAGTGTTTACAGTTTAAGAAAAAGAAGATTAAGAGGAGACCTGAGTGAAGTGTTTAAAATTATGAAGGGAATTAGTCCAGTGGATCGAGATGGTGAGTTTAAAATGAGTTCATCAAGAACACGAGGACACAGTTGGAAACTTGTGAAGGGTAAATTTTTACACAAAGAAAGACAGACACTTGGAATAAGCGACCAAGTAGTGTGGTGGACAGCAAGACTTTACGGACTTTCAAAACACGACTTGATGTTTTTTTGGTAGAAATAAGTGGATAGGACTGGTAAACTTTTTAGGGCTGAATGGCCTGTTCTTGTTGAGAGTCTTCTAATGTTCTAACTTCCCGACAGTGTTCAGAAGCCATTAAGAAGGCTAACAGAATGTCAGGTTATATAGCGCCTTGATGTGTGGAGTACAAGTCACAGGAGGTTCTGCTCAGTCTTTATAACACACTGGTGAGGCCTCATCTGGAGTCCTGGGTGCAGGTTTGGTCTCCAGGCTACAAAAAGGATATAACAGCACTAGAGACAGTCTAGAGATGAATGACTAGGCTGATTCAGGGCTACAGGAGATGAGCTATGAGGAAAGATTAAAAGAGCTGAGCCTTTACAGTTTAAACAAAAGAAGATTAAGAGGAGACCTGACTGAAGTGTTTAAAATGATGATGTGAATTAGTCCAGTGGATCAAGACAGTGACTTTAAAATGAGTTCATCAAGAACACAGGGACACAGTTGGAAACTTGTAAAGGGTAAATTTCACACAAACATTAGGAAGTTTTTCTTCACACAAAGTACCACAGACTTGTGGAATAAGCGACCAAGTAGTGTGGTAGACAGTAAGACTTTAGGGACTTTCAAAACTCGACTTGATGTTTTTTTTTGTCATGGTTATCGTCTAGATTGTTCTGATAATCTAATGTATGAGACAATCAAATCTCGATAAATAAAGTACATTATCTTCATTGCAGGTAAAGTTGTGTTTATGTGAATATTTCTGGGGAAGGGGGGTCCATAGCTTTCATTAGATCTTTAAAGGGGTCCGTGACTCAAAAAATGTTAAGAATCATTGATTTAGAGGGTCCTTAAAGGCCTCCTTTCAGAGTGTCTGTGGCTCTCTGTGAGAAGAAAAACTTTCCAAAGCAATGAACATCCAGTATGGTGGCGTTCTCTAATGAACTGGACAAAGTCTTTTTGGTAGACAATTAAGAAGAGACAAAGTCAGGGTCACCAGAAGAGGACGTCCGTCACAGACACCAAACCCAAACAGGATATTGGAAAGCAAATTAATAATAATAATAATAATAATAATAATAATAATAATAATAATAATAATAATAATAATAATAGTGTATTGTTAATCTTCAAAGTCTACTGTTAAAATCATTTCTGCCTGCTAAAGACTAAGACTGAGGACAATACACCCCAATATCCACAAAATGAACCCCATCTTTGATCCTGAGCAAGCCGTGTTAAAGGCAGTGGTAGAAAGAAACTAACAGATGTGCAGTGCAGCATCTTGGCATGGCACTCATTTTGAACAGATTTTAGATAACCACAAAGCTCCTGGTACAGTCACCACCAGTGAATCACAGCGCAAGCCCGCCAGGGCTTCATCCGAAGAAAGGAATGTAAAAAAGCCCCTCGGTGACGGGTAGGAAACATGAATCTAATCATACTGGGGTTGGCTGAGATATGGAGCTTGATCTGAAAATTGATAGATAGATAGATAGATAGATAAAGGCACTATATGATAGATAGATAGATAGATAGATAGATAGATAGATAGATAGATAATGGCACTATATGATAGATAGATAGATAGATAGATAGATAGATAGATAGATAGATAGATAGATAATGGCACTATATGATAGATAGATAGATAGATAGATAGATAGATAGATAGATAGATAGATAGATAGATAGATAGATAGACGTGAACGGCGCTATATGATAGATCGATAGACAGAAGCTCGGTGTATACTGAATGTTTTCTTCTCTTTTCCCCTCAGTACTTGACTTGTTCACTAATATTCCGGTTCCTTTGTGCTCCAGTAATTCGGAGTATCAGTTCGTTTCATTTTAAAGCGCTTTTTTAATCAAATCGGATATCCACACTGGGGTCCGCAGCCTTACGTTGTGATCTAATCTGCAACAATCGCCGATTCCTGGACGCAGTCGTGGTGGGGTGCAGACCCCCATGTCTGGCTGCTCTTCCGCCCGTGCCACTCTTTTCTTTCTCTCTTTTTTCTCTTTCCCCAGCCCCCAAGCCCCCCATACGCAGTCTCTGTCGGCGCAGCAGCCCTCATTCCCAGTCCCCCTCTCACGCGCAGCAGGGGGAGTGCCAAGCCCCGCCAAGCCCCGCATCCCTCTCCACTCCACAGACATCTCTCCTTCCCCCGCCTCTGGCCCAATGAGAGCGGAGACACAAAGTCGCTGTCAACACTTTTCCTCGGCGCTGCGCCGCACAGAGCAGATCTTCGGTGTGATCAGAGGGGCGGACAGAGAGAGACACACTCATAGAGTGAGGGTCGCTTTACTGAAAGGTGACACGGTCCCACGCAGGTCCATGCAGCCGACCCGCGCCTTGCTATCACCAGTCGCCAGTGGATATGCCGGCACCCCCTGGGAAGAAGAATCAAGCGGCGCTTTGGTAAAATAAAAGAGAGACAGACAGAGAGAAAGACAGAAATAAAGAGAAAGAGAGATGGAAAATCGGTGGATCCGTGAGTGAGATCGGCCACAGTCACTTGGGAGAGATGCCGGCTTTCAGCCGGACGCGACGGAGGAGCACCGCCGGGGGCCCAAGCAGCACCGTGGGGCCCCCGCCACGTCCCGTCTCTACCTGGCCTTCCTGTTTTTGCTCCTCACTCTCACGCCCAGGGTGGACTCGTCATGGTGGTGAGTAGAAAGAAAGAAAGAAAGAAAGAAAGAAAGAAAGAAAGAAAGAAAGAAAGAAAGAAAGCAAGCTTTCGGTGGCGTTTAGGGTGGACAGGTGTGATAAACGTCGGTCAGCTGGGTAGCGTGACAGTGGATTACTGGCACTGGCGTGACGTGGTATGAACCGTTATGTAATTATTGCCTGGGTATTAACAAGTGTATTAACGATTTAAGAATTCAACAGAACAACTAGCGTGTACAACGAGAAAGAGACGTGAGATTAAAATGTCGGGGGGAAAAATTTGGATTGACAATGCACTTCTGTCTTCATCCGGATTGAAACCAAACTGCCAAATGTACACGACGCGTGCACTATGACCTTGTAGATTATTAGAAAATATAGGACACGAAGGGTAACGTGTTTTACATTACGTGTACCGTAAAAGGGGAACT
Organism: Polypterus senegalus; assembly: GCF_016835505.1. Lineage (NCBI taxonomy): Eukaryota > Metazoa > Chordata > Cladistia > Polypteriformes > Polypteridae > Polypterus > Polypterus senegalus. Next base: position 299,296,081 of record NC_053156.1, read on the forward strand.
GCAGAAGCGGGAATTCCGTCTTTCCAGTTTCTTGAATCTGCGCGTTCCGGTAAAAGTCGAAGTCGATCCCCTCAGCGTGAGCGCCAATTCGGGGTACACGCCTGGTCGGGACGCGCGTCAATCGCAAGACATTCACCTACACTAACCTTTACCAGAATACAAATTCAAATGTTTCCGTGGATTAACATGTAGACAAGGGGTTCAAACGCGCAAATGCAAAAATGAACATGCGTAAATGCTTGGGTTTGCTGTCGGAATTCTAAGAAAACGTAACCAATGTACACGCTTAAAAATAAAGGCATCGAAGTAGGTCTTCAAAGTGATATTATAGGGGAACCATTTTTGATTCCCAAAGGGACCAGCTACATGAAGGTGCGAGAAAGAACCCTTGTTAATTTAGATCCGTAAAAGGGCTCAACAAATAAAGGAAATACATCTGTGAAACACCATTCGGTTCTTGATTTCAAATTTGGGAAAGGCGCTATATAAATAGAATTTATTATTATTATTATTATTATTATTATTATTATTATTATTATTATTATTATTATGAAAGGATTTTTGCTACATGCAGGAACAGGCTAAGTTCAGGTTTTCTTTAACTTTCTTTATCCTGCTAGGCAGTCTACTACAGGGGTCCCCAACTCCAGTCCCGGAGGACCACAGTGGCTGCAGGTTTTCATTCCCACCCTTTTTCTTCATTAGTGCCCTGCTTTTTTCTGCTAATTAACTTCTTTTGAATTCAATTTAATTGACTTGCTTTTAAACACTCAGACCCGTTAATTGTTACAAAACGAGCCAAAACATGACCAGCAAACTGTGTCCATCATACAATATCTGAAAATAAAGAAAGATGAAGGTCTCGGAAATGTCGATCTGCTCAGGTCCCCAAAACATTTTAACAGCGCTCTTAGAAAAGAGAAAATGAACAATTTCTGAAATGTCCGCTATTGCACAATGAGAGCAGCAACAAGCCATGGAATTAAAGAACGAGTTTAATTAACGACACGACTCGGCGCCTGATTAAGCAGCTGGTTGGAGTGAAATTGGTTGGAGATTGGGGCCCTGATTTAGTTGGTTCTTCTGTCGACTCACTCACTTCATATTTCAATTCTGTTTGGGTGCCATTTAAGGAAAGCAATGAAGCAATTCCGAGGAATAAGGGAGAAATTCAGGGGAACAAATATTAAAAAAAACAAGTCAATGCAAATTAATTCAAAAGAAGTTAATTAGCAGCACAAATGGGTAATTAAGAAAAGGGTTAGAATGAAAACCTGCAGCCACTGGGTTCCTTCAGGACTGGAGTTGGGGATCCCTGATCTACTAGATATTAAAGATTTCTGATTTGTCCACAAAGAGCCCAAAGAACCACGTGAGAAACCCCGGAATGAAAAAGTTTTGTCAAGCAATGAATATACGAGGATCTGCACAACCAAGTAAAGCGCCATTAAGGAACCCTTATTTTAAAGCATGTTTAGTTGAATAAACGAATCAAGACACATTACTAGAATCCGTATTAGAACTGTTAATTGGGGGCTGAAAATAAAACCACAAATTCTCAGAGGACACGCCAGGCGTCAATCAGTCGCTTTTTGTTTATTTGGAAGCAAAATCCAATTAACAAGAAAACACGTTATGGCTGCAGGTAAAAAAGAAACACGCAACGCCATTAAACAATAATAAAATCTCAAGACAAATGTGGTGAGTCAGCAAACGAAAATCAGATGTAAATTCCAAGAGAAATGATGAGTAACACTGAATGGGCTGCATCCCAACTTTGGCAAAAGCCGCTTTAGACTAAACTGGTCAGTTCATTGTGGTCATTCATTCCAGCCAGTCCATCAGGAGATCATCTGGACATTTCACCGGATTTCGTTTTGGTGGGCAGCTATTAAAGTCACCACCAGATGGAGATGGTTAAGTGATCACCTAGAAGCGTTCAAGACACGTAAAACAGCGCGACATTTAGGGGACATTAGAGGCGTAGTTGTCATTTTCATCTAAAGGGGTCCCGCTGGGCTTCCCTTCCCTCGGCTTCTTCTGCGTATTGGACTGCGTTCCAGTTTTGCTTCCCTCTTGCATTCCATCAGACATTAACTGAAAATGAATTAGAATCTTTGGTAATAATTTAAGTAGTTATTGAGTACTTTTGTAAAAACCGCTTTGCAGGTTCGGCAAAACTGGCGACGCTAAATTGGTCCGCGTGCGTGTCTGTGCGCGCGTGCTCGTGCGTATGTCTGTGCGCGTGTGAGCGCGTGAGTGTGCATCTGTGTGTGTGCGTGTGTTTACCCTGTGATGGACTGGTGTCCTGTCCTCGAATGGTTCCTGCCTTGTTCCCTCTGCTACCTGGGAGAGGCTTCATCTCCCACGCGACCTTCCTCAGAAAACGGATGAATGTCCGGCTTTAAAGGTCAGCCTGTGAAGTGCCATATGCTCTTGAAATGTAAAGATCGATAGAAGATGAACATTCATTTTGTGGCAGTCACTCTAAATGAGTCCCGTATGCTGAATTTTGCCTGGTAAAAATGTGGCATCCTATCCAGGATTAGTCCCTGTCACGTGCCAATGTTGTGCCAATGCTGTTATGACGGGCTTTGAAAGTTTTTGATAGGAAAACATCCAATCCGAGAGTACAGAAAAACGATCGCCATGTAGTATGAAGTGCACTACGTGAAGCAACCTCTGGCTCTTCTCTCGCTGTATGAAAGGAATTATATCATATTTAAATAGACAGATAGATATGAAAAATTATAAAACAAGTGGAAAAGCATTAAATGAAAGGCATCATGTAATAAATAACTAGATAGATCTGAAAGGCACCACATCATATATAAAGATATACATATTAAAGACACAACATAAAAGGAATTATAGCATGAAAAGCACTATATGAAAGGCACTATAACATAGATAGATATATAGATAGATATGAAAGGCACTATATGATAGATAGATAGATAGATAGATAGATAGATATGAAAGGATAGATAGATAGATAGATGATAGATAGATAGATATGATAGATAGATAGATAGATAGATAGATAGATAGATAGATATGAAAGGCACTATATGATAGATAGATAGATAGATAGATAGATAGATAGATAGATAGATAGATAGGAAAGGCACTATATAACATAGATAGATAGATAGATAGATAGATAGATAGATAGATAGATAGATAGATAGATATGAAAGACATACAGACATTTCTGGATTAATTGCTACAATGACGCGGCTCTCCTGATCTACTCCTGGATGTAATGATTTGTTTGTGGATGTTTTACTCCAATGCTGACCGGATTTGGTCAATATAAAAAATAATAGCAAATTGTAAACTGAGGAAATAATTGTGCAAATGTGAGAAACAAAAGGCAAACTAAAGAGAATAATGTCACTAAGCAGCATGTCAGAAAGAGAAATCCGAGCGGAGAGCTGAATGGAACGAGACATTTTATTGGCAGTGAACGGGCTGAAGCGTGTAATCAGGAACATACAGGAGTGCGGAATGTGATCGAAAAAGCACCAGCAAGAAACGTGCACAGACATACAGGAAGAGCGAGGAATTTTATTAGAGGCGAACGGGGACGGGGAAAACTGATCAAAACCACATTACTGCCGATTTTTAAGAAATAACAAAGTGGAATAACTGATTTATTAAAAGAAAACGCCGAACTTGTTCTGCTTGAAGGTGAGATTGACCCTCACCCCAAATAACCTTTTAGTACAAAAGCTGTCCTCTAGGTGGCATCGTGGAATGCATCTGTTCCATTCCCGTGACGTTCCTATTAATAATGCTGACAAGAAAGGCTTAAAGCGATTTGTAGAGCAGAGGCAGCGACATCATCGTGACTGTAATCTCAGATCTGCAGGTCGTTTATTAAGAGCAGACGCGCTCACACAGATAGACACGCACGGAGATCCTGGCACGGACGAAAACACGCACGGCACGCAAACTCGAACGGAGACACGGAGTCGGACTTGGACTCGTACAGACGCTAAATCAAACACACACAGGTGGGCACGCGAGTCGGCAAAGGCGGAAACACCTGCGAAGAGGGCGGACAAAGAATCATAGCAACCCAAAGCTCTAAAACGATGGTGCCTATAAAGGAAGACAAGCAGAACGATAGTGCCAATTAAAACAAAACAGACCAAATGATGGCGTGCAAAAAAAGTAATAAGTGATAAGTTTCGTTTCACCTTGGGGTGGGTGAAAATGTGAAAATGGTCGGGAATTTCGGTGAACTGTGCGAAATGTATTAAAGTCAAAGGGAAGGAAAACAAGGCTGTCAGACACGGTTGTAAACGGGAAGGACACATAAGACTGAAAGGTGAGAAATAGATGTGGGGGGTTCGTACCCATCATCCTCCACCACAGTTATGCCCGCTTTAAACATCTGACGGCAAAAAGTGTCAAATGATGGTCAGGCGTTCCGTAGTTCATTCCGTCACTCTGCTCACACTGAACACACTTTATATTTTTACATTGTGGTGTCACTCTGCTCACACTGAACACACTTTATATTTTTACATTGTGGTGTAAAGAAAGAAAGAATATTTCGGCGACGTTTAAGCTGAGCAGGTGTCGTAAACTTCAGTCCGCTGGCCAGCGTGGCAGTCGATTAATGGCTGAACGCTCTTTTAGTTTAGAGGACAGGTGGCTCTTTTATTGTATGTACGCCAAGAAATAAGATAAGATCGCGAACGTCCATCCATCCATCCACCCGTCTTCTGAAGTCTCTTACCCAGGGCAGGTTTTCACTCCATTCCAATTATGACAGCTGGACAGGGCGCCATCCCATCATAGGGTGAACACACTCAAACACACAAACACGCGTGCGCGCGCCGACACGCACAGACGCGTACTCACATCTTGTAGCGAGGCAGCAGCGAAACCACGCCGTCCCATTATGAAACCGTTATGTTTTAATTATCTGTCTGCTATCAGAGAAACTGGATTAAATAACAAGAACCAGACAAAAAGCCAGTAGAGTTAGGGTTGACAATAGAGTTCTAATTTCATTAGGGTTAAAACCAATTGCCAAATGTCCTCGACACGTGAAATGTGACATTGTGAATACAAAGCCGGGCTAAGACCCCCCCACAAAAAACTTGGTGAAAGTTCATACCCATATGCTTGGTATCGTAATTCTGTAAAAAGCAACGCAACACACAGATTTTCGCAGAAGGAATCAAGACGCGTTATTATAATACTTGTTTTATATGTCATAAAAATAGTTTTTGCCTGCGGTGTTGGCACCCTGCCCAGGATTGGTTCCTGCCTTGTGCCCTGTGTTGGCTGGGATTGGCTCCAGCAAACCGCCGTGACCCTGTGTTCGGATTGGAAAATGGGTGGATGGATAAGTTTTTTTCCAATAAAAATAACTGAAAAACGCAACGAATATTCTCAAAAATATTCCGAAAAATAGCACTCTGCACAAGCCCTTTTTATTTGAAGATTATTCCCACTGCTAAAAAAAAATGATTATTACTATTACTAGTAGTAGTATGATACGATACCGCTGCTGCTGTCGTCGTGCACGCGCGTGTTTTGCTCGTCTGTGACAGCCGTTGACGCGGAGATCCAGTAGGTAGCCTACGCAGCTTGCAAGTGACAAGAACTGAATGAACGTTAAAGGCGTACATTTAGTTTTAACAAGGTAAAAGTTTAGTAAGGTTAGTATGTACAGATGGTTAACATAAAGGCAGAGTGGCAGCATAGAGCTATTATTTCTTCCCCACCACGCAAGGGGTCTGCACGGACTTTACATGTTTTCGCCAGATACCTCTGCTTTGATTGGTTTTAATCAGCGCGTTTATATTCAGACACACACACACACACACACACACACACACAAATCGGGATAAAGTGGGTGACCCGGTTAAGGCAGAAGCGCAAGTTTCCACGCTCACTGGGTTGTATTAAGTTACACGCGTATTACGTCACAATTTGTGTTTAGCCGCCATTTTAGCGATCATCAATAGTTGTGGGTTCATTGATTCCTTCTCTTTTGCCGAATATATCGGTTGACTCTACTTAGTATTGCTGTTTGTGGATCATCCGCATAGCCTAGTTTTAAGTTAGGACCCCAGTCAGGGTTGACTTCATCCTGCATATATGCTGGTGCTCCTCTCAAAAAGATGCTTTGCTGAGTTACAAGAAAATTTGCTGATTTGGAATTGAAAGCAAATACTTCGTATTTAATTAAAAGAAACTCTTTCGATAATACAAATAATCTTTTCAAAATGGAGTTACTTAAAGACATGCCAAAACATCCATCCATCCATCCGTTATCCAACCCGCTATATCCTAATTACAGGGGTCTACTGGAGCCAATCCCATCCAGCACAGGGCAGGAACAAATCCCGGGCAGGGTGCCAGCCCACCGCAGGGCACACACACACCAATTTAGGATCGCCAATGCACCTAATCTGCATTTCTTTGGGAGGAAACCCACGCGGACAACGTGCCAACTCCACGCAGGGAGGACCCGGGAAGAGAACCCAAACAGGTCTCCTAACTGCGAGGCAGCAGCGCTACCCACTGCGCCACCGTGCCAATGCCTAAACATTATAGATAAAAACTCACTATGGAGTACAGGATGTTTTTAACAATTCATCATTACTTATGTCACTTTTATAACCCTATTTTGGAAGACACCAGTGTGTACGTATGTATGTGTTATAACTGTAGACCAGATAACAGCTTTTGATGCTGTCAATAATCACCGTCTAATTTTTTAACTTGCATAGCATTCCTGAAAGATAAAATGCAGTTTGAAATATATTTACTGCATTTGTAAAAGGAAATTTGTGTGGATCTAGCCAACTGTAAGGAAATGCTCGGAGCACACAATGTGCCACTTCCTGACAGTACGGTCTTTCAAAGTATTTCCGATTGATGGCTTTTAGCCAAGCTCTCCGTTGCCTTTCCGTTATGGTATACAATAGAAACTTAGCTTAGGGTTTTTCTTGCTGCTGTTACTACAGCCAAACACACGACATGTCGATAGTCATGGTCGTCTAACTCATTCCCTGGTAAAATGGCCGCCGCCTCGTTTTCATGTATGCGCAATTAGATAACGACGTCAGCTTAACCCATTACGTTTCTTGAACTCTCCATTTGCCCGACGCTCAGGCATCATTAAACTGCACCAAAAAAAAAAGTTAAACATCATCATCTGACAATCAGACAAACAACCGTGGAACCTGTCATTATTTTCTTGTGCTTTATAAATTGTTAATTCCCTAATATGCAGTGAATTAAATAATATCCATACGCCTTTACATCCCCGACCTGAGCCCCTGATGTTTCTCTAGCAATCCGCTGGATTAAAGCTAAACCGACATCCCGAGTTTACACGCAGCGCACTCTTTACTACTTAAGGACCGTCATACCGCTGCGCGTGCGTCTTGCCTTTCATCCGGTGAGAGCTGCTGGGATAATAATAACGCAGATACTTTTACTTATTGTTTTAGATTACTCGTTACTCGGACTGAGTAAGTAACGCACGTTACTTTTAACGTGTTACCTTCCCAACACCGCTCCGAGATAATGCATTGTACCTTCAGCTCATCAACATGAATTTAGACGGATCTTTCCAACCAGGAGTAGGAATAATGCGATTGCCCAAGCATTTGCCTCAGGAAATTCATCTTGTGGACATTTCTCTTCCTGTGGCTGCTGAAAGTGAGTGCAAAGCTAACATCGCCTACAAAATCCTTATCTGTAACCCGGTTAAGGGTTTACTTGGCCAGTTAACCGGGTTACTCACCGAGAAATCTGCACTTGTTTACCTGCCGTTTCTCAGGGACCAATAAGCCGGTTTCTCGATCCAGATTAAGGGTTTACATGGCATTTTAGAAATCAGCTCACCCACTAAGCAGGCATCTGTCGCTCTGCTGTCTGGTTTGGGGTGGCACACCACCACCCAGTTAGCAGATCGTCAGTAGACCAACAGCAGGGGGGGCAGCAGCAAGCTGACAGAGTTTTAAGCCGTTGGCCCACTTTTGGCTTGCTGGCGACTGCCCGCTCAGTAGTTAGTGGCTCGTAGGTGCTACAGTGCTACTGGTGACCATCGAGTAGGTTAACATGAGCCCTCTGCTGGCTAGCTGACCACTATTAGAGATGGTGGCCCTGATGTGCTGCACTGTTGGCTGGCTGGTGTAGTAGTTAGCAGCTCATCGGCGGCTCGAAGTTGCTATAATGTTACTGGTAACCATTGTCAAAAGAAAGACAAAAGTGCCACAAAATGGTGTGGGGCAGCCCCCCGTGTACTTGAACCCGGCTGCAAAATTGGTAAATGAATTTCACAGTAGTGTACAGACTGGAGTGCAGAACTGAACTGGGTGAGGTTAAGATGGTGGTTTTAAAGCAAGGCAGAGGAAGTGATGCTATGGAGGTTGCACCCAGAAGTGGCGTCCTCGGGACCTGAAGTGATTTCATCAGGATCCGTTGGACTGGAATTGATGTCATCAGGGCCAGGAGGAATTTCCCAAGACCAGTCTGCAGTGGAAAGGGAGAAAGGATTAGCGCACTCTGCCACCCATTGGTCTGGCATGGAATTACTCTAATTTGAGCCCTTTAGCTGCCTCCCATGCCCACATGTGTGACACCATTTAGTAGGTTAACAACAGTCCTCTGCTGGCCGGCTCGAAGGTGCTACAATGCTACTGGTAACCATTATCAAAAGAACGACAAAAGTGCCACAAAAACATGTGGGGCAGCTTCCCGTGTACTTGAACCCGGCTGCAAAATTGGTAAATTAATTGTACAGTAGTGTACAGACTGGAGTCCAGAACAGAACTGACTGGGTGAGGTAAAGATGGTGGTTTTAAAGCAAGGCAGAGGAAGTGATGTTATGGGTTTTGGAACTGGAAGTGTCATCCTCGGGACCAGAAGCGATGTCATCTTTGCCAGAAGTGATGTCATCAGGGTCCAGGTGGAACAGGAAGTGATGTCATCAGGGTCCAGGTGGAACGGGAAGTGATGTTATCAGGGTCCAGGTGGAACGGGAAGTGATGTCATCAGGGCCAGGTGGAACGGGAAGTGATGTCATCAGGGCCAGGTGCAATTTCCCAAAATTGATCTGCAGTGGAAAGAGAGAAAGGATTAGTGCAGTTGCGTAGCTAGGGGCGGGCAAAGGGGCGGTCCACCCTGGGCGGCACATTTTTGGCCAAAAGGCTCAGTACAGTTCATGTGTAAGCAGCAGGGTTCGGAAAAATATCACTCATGAATGAAAAAAGTGAAATTCTCTGATTTTTATCTACAAATGTTTCAAAAATAATTTTCAGACTGTCCTCCTGTGATGGCACCAGATTTATTAAAATTTATGAGGGAATAACAAAAATACACATAAACATTACACTGATAATTTATAGGAAGGTTTACAATTTATAATTTCATTTCATTATCAATCCAAATGCGTTCTTGCTCTGCACAGAAAACATCCCCGCCTATCACTTGTACCCTACTTTGATTCTGGTTTTCACAGCGTAATTATATCAAACTAATAATCAGAACACGGCTTGTCAGTGCGTCTATGCTATATTCTTGTCTAGGTGATGCTTATAAATAATTATATGTGAAAAATGATTGCTGTTTATATATATGAATTGGGCGACACGGTGGTGCAGTGGGTAGCGCTGCTGCCTCGCAGTAAGGAGACCCAGGTAGGCTTCCCGAGTCCTCCCTGCGTGGATGTTCTCCCCGTGTATGCGTGGGTTTCCTCCGGGTGATCCGGGATCCAAAGACTTGCTGGTTAGGTGCATTGGCGATCCTAAATTGTCCCTAGTGTGTGTGTGTGTGCCCTGCAGTGGGCTGGCACCCTGCCCGGGATTGGTTCTTACCTTGCGCCCTGTGTCGGCTGGGATTGGCTCCAGCAGACTCCCGTGACCCTGTGTTCAGATTCAACAGGTTGGAAAATGGATGGATGGATAAAGGAGATGTGCAAGTGAACATGAGAGTGTATACGTCGTAGTGTGTATCCAGGTGCACACGCATACATGTACATACACTGAACACACACACACCTTCATTTAGTATCTGACAGAAGACATCAAATCAGATCAAATCAAATAGCCTTTTATTGTCAATTCACTATATGTGCAGAACATACAGGAGAATCGAAATAATGTTTCACCACTTTTGTTTAATTCCCCTATCCAAAAAAAAAAAAAAACTGAGTTTTGTAAAATTGAATACAAAATTAAACCCGTCTGTTTCACTTGTCTGTGGTGAGCTGGTGCCCTGCCCAGGGTTTGTTTGTTGCTTTGCGCCCTGTGTTGGTTGGGATTGGCTCCAGCAGACCTCCATGACCCTGTAGTTAGGATATAGTGGGTTGGATAATGGATGGATGGATATATATATGAATAAATGTATGCAAAATATACCTTAATTTTTCTCTATACGTTATTTTAATTTTCTATTTAAATAGGTTAACATATTCAGATATGTTGGAGGGCGGCAAATTGAAGCCCCGCCCCGAGTGGCACAAACTCGAGCTAAACCACTGGATTAGTGCACTCTGCCACCCCATGCTCTGGCATGGAATTGCCCTCATTTGAGCCCTTTAGCTGCCTCCCATGCCCACATGTGTGACTCCATTTAGTAGGTTAACAACAGCCCTCTGCTGGCTGGCTGACCACTATCATACAGTAGATGGAGGCTCTGCGGTGCTCCACTGTTGGCTTGCTGGTGTAGTAGTTAGCGGCTCATCGGCGGCTCATAGGTGCTACAATGCTGCTGGTAACTATTATCAAAAGAACGACAAAAGTGCTACAAAAAGTTTTGGAGCAGCCTCCCGTGTACTTGAACCCGGCTGCAACATTGGTAAATGAATTGTATAGTAGTGTACAGACTGGAGTCCAAAACAGAACTGACTGGGTGAAGTAAAGATGGTGGTTTTGAAGCAAGGCCCAGGAAGTGATGTTATCGGGATTGGAACTGGAAGTGACATTCCCGGGACCAGAAGTGATGTCATCAGGGCCAGGCGAAATTTCCCGAAACTGGTCTGCAGTAGAAAGAGAGAAAGATTTAGTGCAATGACGTAGCTAAGGGCGGGCGGAGGGGGCGGTCCATGCCGGGCGGCACATTTTTGGCCAAAAGGCTCACTACAGTTCATGTGTAAGTAGCAGGGGTCGGAAAAATATCACTCATGAATGAAAAAAAAGGAAACTTCTCTGATTTTTATCCACAAATGTTTCAAAAATCATTTTCAGACAGTCCTTCTGTGACGGCATCAGACACAGCAGTTGAAATTTATGAGAGAATAACAGAAAAACACATAAACATTGCTCCGATAATTTATGGGAAGGTAAACAACTCTTCTACAATTTATAAATTCGTTTCGTTATCAATCTGAATGCATTTTTGCTCTTCACAGAAAACATCGCCACCTATCACTTGTACCCTTCACTACTCCTGGTTTTCGTATAGTAAGTATATTAAACTAATAATTACAACACGGCTTATCCTTATTCTTGTCTAGTTGATGCTTATAAATAATTATATGTGAAAAATTATTGCTGTTTCTCTCTATATATGAATAAATCTATGCAAAACGTATCATAATTTTTCTGTATACATCATTTTAATTTTCTCTTTAAATAGGTTAACATATTCAGATATGTTGGAGGGCAGCAAATTGAAGCACCGCCATGAGAGGCACAAACTCGAGCAACACCACTGGATTAGCACACACCGCCACCCCCTGGTCTGGCATGGAATTGCCCTCATTTGAGCCCTTTAGCTGCCTCCCATGCCCACATGTGTGACACCATTTAGTAGGTTAACATCAGTCCTCTGCTGGCTGACTGGCCACTATTATAGATGGAGGCCATGTGGTGGTCCGCTGGAGGCATTCATTAATTGCAAGGTCAACAGACAAAATGTTCATTGATCATGGGCTGCTTGGAGTCTGTGACAGTTTAGGGCTCTCTCGCTCCCTTGAACCCTCAGACACCACGTCAGACACCAGATAAAAGTCCAAATAATTGATTTATTATAATAATAATAATGTGCACAAAGCACCCTCCTCTCCACAATACTCCAATAACCAATAATCCAATCCTCCACTCCCAGACGCTTAGCTCGGCTCCCCCGTCTGGGATTTCCCAGAGTCCTTTATAGTCCTTCAGTCCATGTGACTTTCTATCACTTCCGGGTCAGGTAAAAACTCCTTTTCTTCATCCGGGAAGCACGTCATTTCTTCTGTCCATGTGACTGGGACGTACTGGGTGTAGGAAAAATAGTCCCTTGGCCTCCCTGCAGCAACTCCTGGCGGCCCCCATGGTATCCAGCAGGGCTGTGCATTAAAAGTCCACTGTCCAAAATTCCCTGCTGGCATTCGGGGCACCTCTATGCGGCAAGAAGGGCTCCATCTGGCGGCCTGGGGGTATTGGCCAGGATGAATGGCCAGCCATATCTCACAAGTCCTATGCCGAAATTTCATGTTATTTTACCAAAGATGAATATGCGCCGAAAAATAGCTAAAGACACAGTTGGGTCCCAGTTTTGTTAAATTACTTTGTTAAAAAACACAAAACATTTATGAAATTTAGGCTGATGTGTTCCCCCTATAAAGGTTGTAAAATAAACGGAGCAAACACAAAGAAAAAGGTTTTGATGTGGTAGCCACCCTGTATACTTGGCAGGATTGGTAAATCGAGCCGTCAGCTCGCAAAAGATCTTTACAGACGTGAGTCCAAGAGTGTAAATGACAAACATGGCCGTTATAGAGATGGATGACAAGAAGAGGAGGGTTCAAAGGGACCGGAAGCGGAAGTGGTGTTTCTAGGGAGGAGGCCTCTTCGAAAGAGGAGAGCGCCAACCCCTGGTCCAGAGGAGAAACACATTTAATCGAGCCCGTAAACTCTCTTTCGTGCATACGCGGGTGACAGGGTGTATTAATATTTTTGTTTTAATTTGATGTGAACTGCTCAACTTGTTTTGATGGCAGATTAAATATTGGGCCAACTTATCGGTAAAAATAAGGCACTGAAAACGTTAAGCGTAACAAACATTAGACGTACGTAAACGAAAGACCCGTGTGTGTATGCAGCAGTCCGCTCTGCTCACGCTCCACCACAGCCACTAGATGGCGCATGCATGCACTGTTACATTTATTCCCACCTCACTTCTCACTACGAAAGACCCGCGTGTAGCAAAAACCAACACCGATGACGGGACAAAGATTAGCAGGACGGCTAAAATCTGCTATCACCATTGTCTTCTTACGAATGGCAGAGGGGCAGCAAGCCCAGATGGGTCCACGTCCCCTGCCCTGGGTCATTCTCAAGAGTTAGTAGATGCCTCTCCAAGTTCACCAATATAGTAAAACTGCAAGGGGGTCTTTGGGTTGATTTTTTGTCCCGAAGACCACACGCCAGCTTAGCATCTGATAAAACCAAAGATGGGCTACAATTTGAAACTATTATATTTTAATACAAGTAAATAATAAAACCATTCAGTTCTCTGGATCCTACTGGCACATTAATTTTAATTCTTTGGGGACAGCACTTCTAGAACTCGGGCGTTTTTATGGAGAAGCAAAATTTCCTACTGTCAGTCTGAAAGCAGCAGTTTTACACTCGCTCTTCTTAGCGGGACCTTTGTGGAGTTTCCAAGCTTTGGAGTATTTCCACCATGGAGTTTACACACAGGCGACGAGCAGTGGATGGGTAGGCAGGAGGGTTCTGGAAAGTCAAATGATTTAATGGACATGAATATCTCTTACGGACACTTGGCAACTAGGACGAAGTCTCAGGAAAGCCCCCTGATATCCCAGGATGTGTCCAGGTGTTTTCAGCTCCTATTAACTCCTCTTTATGCTCACGACCACCTTGCGTTATAAAGGGTCTCACTTCCATTTTTTGCCGCCAAAGTTTGAACAAATAGTTGCAGACGAGAGGGCCCCTACTGCTTACAGTACATCGAGGATGCTCGCTCGCTGAAAGTCAGCAGCACGTTTCTTTAAAGAAGAAAGACGAAGAACAGTCGATGGAGCAAGTGAGAGTTTCTGTGAATAACCGGGTTATTGAAGCCCATGTGAAGACCCTCATGTTCATCGAGCGGGCCACTACAAGAGTACATTTCTTTTGGTCACTTCTTCAAGCGGGAAGTATAGAGGAGGCTTTACCCAAACAACAGGAAGCAACGTCTTTGTGTAAAATAGACAATACTTCTGCATGATGACTACATTTTTTTTTTTGGATTGACGGGAATAATCTTTCATAGTACGTGAGAGGGTCAGCTCAAACTGGACGATTTGGAAGACAAAGTCAGAGAGGCGAGATTGCGCTGGTTTGTGCAGAGGAGAGATGCTGGGTATTTTGGGAGAAGGGTGCTAAGGATAGAGCTGCCAGGTAAGATGAAAAGAGGAAGGCCTAAGAGGAGGATTATGGGTGTGGTGAGAGAGGACATTCTGATACTAGAAAAATAAATATAATAGTTAGATAAATGTCGATAAAAGTTAAGTAGGTATAATAAAACTTGTAGTGGTGTATTGGCAGCAAAAAATATAGAAATAAATTTTATTACGGTTTCATAAAAACATTAGAGGGAGCAATTAAAACTGTTATGAAAACCCAGGTGGCAAATGCTTAAAGGTTGAGAAACGCTGGGTTAACAAAATGCCTATTTTCATGGTTTAAACCCTAAATTTGCCCCCAAAACACTTTAATTTAATTTCGAACTCAGCTTAATACATTACCTAAAAATAAAGAATGTAAAGGTAAACCCGTATACTGTACTGCTATCTCTCCTGCAGTGCTAGAATGTAAAATACCGATGTTACCGCTATATGTACTGTAGTTCATGCAAGCGCGTTTTCATAGCCAGAAGCCTTAGACGGTGCAGCTCGTTTCAGCGGCATCTTGGGGCTTTAACCCTTGAACTGCCACATACTTGGGGGTTAATGCACCCTTGAACGCCAAATACTTTTTTCCCGCACTTTAAGTCACAATTCACAAAGAAAAAGTGAAATTTTAATGGAACACGTATTTTTTTCATGCAAATAGCATCACAATTACTGCAGCACTGATCATTTTACACACTGCTAATGAACTGTAAAAACTATTTTAAAAACTATCCATCCATTATCCAACCCGCTATATCCTAACTACAGGGTCATGGGGGGGTCTGCTGGAGCCAATTTCAGCCAACACAGGGCGCAAGGCAGGAAACAAACCCCGGGCAGGGCGCCAGCCCACTGAAGGGCACGCACACACTCACTAGGGACAATTTAGGATCGCCAATGCACCTAACCTACATGTTTTGGACTGTGGGAGGAAACCCACGTAGACGCGGAGAGAACATGCAAACCCCATGTTGGGAGGACCCAGGAAGCGAACCCGGGTCTCCTAACTGCAAGGCTACCCACTGCGCCACCCTATTTAAAAAACTCCTGGAACAATATGTACAAAGTGCAACTGACGCCATGGATGAAACTCAGTAAATCAACTGCGCTTGAACTGGCTGCACGCAAACACACAGAGGTAAACGCTGATGCTGGTAGGCTAGTCTTACGAAAGAGAGTGAGGGCGCAGGGTGTCACGCTTGGGTCACAGAATTGCACAGAAACACAGGAGATTGTAGAGACAGGAACTTTATTCAAACACTTCAAACAAACACAAGTCTCTTTCAGAAGTAAAAGGAGCTCAGTATGCAGTTAGTTATCGATTAAAGTGGAGGTTCTCAAGCTGTGGGCTGCACCCCCCTGAGGGGGGGGCGCTGAAGCTGTACAAGGGGGGTCATTGAATAAATGAACATGACATCAAACTAAATTTTTTACATTTTTATTTCAAATTTAAATTTGCAAGCATATAATCACAACAAATGCATTATAACTAAAATTAAAATAAAACATTTCTAAGGCCTAGATCTAATGACTAATATGTGCCTGCTTTAAAGTACACAGCCTGTCCAGGTTTGGTTTGATATTCGAGATATCGAGACACTCTGAGCTCCTTTTCTATTTGAAGTTTGTTTCTATGAGGAGCGGTGCCGCTGCTGCTGCTTTCGTACTCACATATTTTCAATCCAGAAAGTTCGAGATGTATCGTTATCTGTCGCGAACATTCGGGTAACAGCAGATCAGGTGATAATGCGGCACGACTGCACCACACTGGCAGCGTAGCCGATATTGCCAAATTGAGTTAAATAATTTACTGCGTATTTAGTTATTTTCATGATACAACTAACAGCGGTATAAAATTTGTCGGACGAAAATACGTTCGTCTCAAGCAGATTGACTTCATCGGCGTTCTTGTTTACGAGATTTTTAAAAATGTAAACATATTTAATTATTTCTTTATAAAAAAATAATTAAATAAGAATAAATAATGTATTGTTTGTTTTTGGGATTAGAATTACAGTAATCCCTCGCTATGTCGCGCTTTGACTTTCGCGGCTTCACTCTATCTCGCATTTTAAATGTAAGCACATCTAAATATATATCACGGATTTTTGCTGGTTCGCTTTCCATGGACAATGGGTCTTTTAATTTAGGTTACATGCTTCCTCAGTTTGATTGCCCAGTTGATTTCATACAAGGGACGCTATTGGCGGATGGCTTAGAAGCTACCCAATCAGAGCATGTATTACATATTAACTAAAACTCCTCAATGCTATAAGATATGCTTCCCGCGTGGCGCTTGTTTTGTTTGCTTCTCTCTGTCTCTCTCACTCTCTCTGCCTGATGGAGGGGGTGTGAGCAGAGGGGCTGTTTGCACAGAGGACACTGACGCTCTTCTACAAAATGCCGCTTTATCGCGGTGCTTCTGTATACTTAAAAGCACGTATTGATTTTTTGATTGTTTGCTTTTCTTAGCGAGCGCTCTCTCTGACATTCTCTGCTCTTCACGGTGCTCCTTTGAAGATAAGATATGTTTGCATTCTTTGAATTGTGAGAAAGAACTGTCATCTCAGTCTTGTCATGGAGCACAGTTTAAATGTTTGACTAAAGGGTGTTATTTCATGTCTAGAGGGCTCTAATAATGTTAACAGTGTGGGAGAGTTTATAAGGGCTTAAAATATATAAAAATAACCATACAAACATATGGTTTCTACTTCGCGGATTTTCACCTATCGCGGGGGGGTCTGGAACGCAACCCCCGCGATCGAGGAGGATTACTGTATTTAGAAGGTCGTAAACAGGTTTTCTATGCTCTAACTGCGAAAATATTCGATTTATAAATAAAGAATCCTACTTCGCAGAAATTCATTTATCGCGGCAGAGTCTGGAACGGATTAACCGCAATAAACGAGGGTTGCCTGTACTACCAAAACTCACACAAGGCATTTTAACAGTTATTAAAGCACTTTAAAAAAATTTATTGGAAATATTTAATCAAAGTTAGCCGAACACATGCAAATCTTATGGAAGTAAAAATGATAGGATACCGCGACACCGTACGAGTATCATACCTTTGTTATTTGTATCATGAGTTATTCTCATCTATCTTATATTATGCAGGGGGCGCAGAATTATTCCAGGTAGAAAGGGGGCGAAATACGAAAGTTTGAGAACCACTGGATTAAAGAATAGACAAACATCATAGGGGAGCACAAACCCCAACAGGAGCAGAGAATGTCTGGGAGAGGAGAGAGAAACAAAGCAATCAGCCAAAAAGGACAGGTGCTGTTCAGGCTTTTAAATAAACATAAGCCGCAATCGAGAAGACGGTGATTTATTTATTTTTATGGTGGAGATTCCAGGGACGCACTCACAAACAGAGACAAAAACAAAGCAAACCGGTAATCAAATAGCAAATAAAGAATGTAATGAAATCGAATGAAATTAGAAAACAACGATGCCACCCCTGTTCCCCTAATGGCGATTACACATTAAATACAACAAAGCACAAACAAAATGCGCACAGTAAATCATGAAAAAGTTCATGAAACACGGCAACGGATGAAATGTAATTATGAAAATAGATAGTCCAGAGATCCGCACTTTGAATGAGAATTCACAGATAGTCCTACTGGTAGTTCCTGAAATGGTGAAGATGGGCGGACGGGTTCAGGAGCGCTCCTTTCTTAGCAGGATGGCCATTAATCCACTGACAGTCCTCATGTACACAGACAGATGGCAGACAATCCAGATGCACAAAACTATCGAGGACAAAATGAATAAGTACAGGTAACCCAACAGAAGGAAGGCAGACAGACAGGAACTTGAAAAACAAATTACAAAAACTTTTTTTTTTTTTTGCTTTTGGTGGAGTGGGTGGAGAAGAGTGTCAGGAGTGATTTGTGACAGACGGGTATCAGCAAGAGTGAAAGGGAAGGTCTACAGGATGGTAGTGAGACCAGCTATGTTATATGGGCTGGAGACGGTGGCACAGGAGACAGAGCTGGAGGTGGCAGAGTTAAAGATGCTAAGATATGCATTGGGTGTGACAAGGATGGACAGGATTAGAAATGAGGACATTAGAGGGTCAGCTCAGGTTGGTTGGTTTGGAGACAAAGTCAGAGAGGTGAGATTGTGTTGGTTTGGACATGTGCAGAGGAGAGATGAGGGGTATATTGGGAGAAGGATGCTAAAGATAGAGCGGCCAGGGAAGAGAAAAAGAGGAAGGCCTAAGAGAAGGTTTATGGATGTGGTGAGAGAGGACATGCAGGTGATGGGGGTGACAGAACAAGATGATGAGGACAGAAAGATTTGGAAGAAGATGATCCGCTGTGGCGACCCCTAACGGGAGCAGCTAAAAGAAGAAGAAGGAGGTCACTGGCCCCTTTTATAAAAACCGCGCTGACACCCTTTGACCTCAACAGCCCCAGCACCCTCGGCAGAAGACCAATCAGAGCCACTGCAGGGACTGCTGGGAGTTGCAGTTTCAAATCCTATTGGCTGCTTTCACCATCACAAGTCGCGGTTTTCTCTACAGCTGCTTCCTGTTCTCACTACAGTACAGTATTGCCATGAAAAAAGCCATAAAAATTGCGGAGGATGTTTGCGGTTTACGCTAACAATTATTAGTTAGGTTCTAAGGAAAAATCCGCGAATGACTGAGACCGCGAACTCAGAACCGCGACTTCGTGGGGGTCTACTGTATTGGCGCTTGACCCGACACTGACTCACACTGGAGGCACGTATAAAACCAAATAAACTTTTATATATCTTCACCTGTGGGGCATGTCTTCCCCGTGTCCCACTTGCACAACACAGTCCCAAAGCAGCACATAAAACAACACACTCTTCTCCTTTAACCACCACTCCTCTCCGTCAAGCTTCGTCCTCCTCCTCCCGACTCTGGCTCCTTGAGTGGTGGTTGCTGGCCCCTTTTATAGTCCACCCGCAAGTGCTCCAGGTGGATGACTGCTGACTTCCGGCTGGACTTCCAGGTGTGGCAATGCGGGCCAGATGGGCTCAGGAGTCCCAGCTGCAGTATCCCCTGGCGGAGCCTGTGGGAACCAACAGGCCTGCATCCAACTCCAATTCCCATGGAGCCCAGTGGGAAACCGAGGCACCGCTCCAACCCAGGGGGAGCTGCCATCTAGTGTCCAGGGGGAGGTATTACAAAGTCCATGGCTGCTACCCCTGAATATATAGCGAAGGGGCGTCCAAAATATATAGTCAATGAAGGTCAAGGGTCAACGGAGTTTGGTCAAGTCAGGTGTAATGAGCAGTGCGCCGTTACTGTCTAGTTGTTATATAAATAGAAGTGAGTTATTGTGTCAGTCTCGCTATTTATTAGACAGACCTCGCAGTTCTAGTTCAGTTTTGTTTGTTTTTTTTTACATTTGTTTTTTTTCCTTTTAGGCGGTTACAAGTAAATTATTCTGCAATCAGTTCCTTTTCAGTCTTGTTACTGTAACAAATGACTGGGTTCAGACTCTGCAGACACTTTATTTATAGGGCTGTCTTACGAGATTGCATGCAGCACACCCTTTATCTACTTGATTGTGCCCTTGTGTCACATGCGTCCTCCTCTACATCTGCTTCTTGCTTTACACCCGGTGCTGCTTCGATTTTCACTGAAGATCCCTGTGATGCTAAACTGGGCTGATAAAACTGAACTCTCAGTACAGGCGGGATTAAGTGGATAGGAACATAACGACGGCTTAAGTCGTGTCACGTCATTAATCGCTATGGACGTCTTTAATGTGTTTCTCAATAGCTGCCACTGGAACACGTTCATGCATGATGCTACCGGCGGGAGCAAACCATGTCTTTACGAAATAATCCAAATCTTTTGTAAAATAGATTACGTTAGGTTAGATAAACTTTTATTAATTCCAAAAGGACATTTAGATGTGTACGACAGCAGTAACATGAAAACCAAAGATACAGACTCACAGAACAAACAATATCATCAATCAATAGATCAATAAAATACATAAATAAATGTGATACAGTAACAGATACGGTACAACATATCTAGTACTGGATGGTGAGGTCCCACAAGGAACCATTGACAAAGAACCATCTCATTCGGGGGAAAGACTTCTTTGCACATGAAGTCGGTTCTTTGTTAAGGTGACCAATATGTGGACAAAACAGAAATCCTGGCAGTATCAGACACTGCAAAAAAAATAAATAACTAACTGAAATATATTAGTCAATGGCCGCCAGCTCAGCTGCATGTCATTTAACTGTCAAAAACTGTCAAAGGCAAAGATGAGTAAACGGGTGGTATCAGTAAAATAAATGCAGGCAGCAATAAAAATTACCTTATCATTAATGATGATTCAATTGTTTCATTCAGTACTTGATATACATATTACAGTTATCTCAGATTAAAACAATTTAATTTAGTTGGGTGATAGAGTTATTCATTTTCATCTCACCTATCATACTAGTTTATATTATTTGATAGATAGATAGATAGATAGATAGATAGATAGATAGATAGATAGATAGATATGAAAGGCACTATATAATAGATAGATAGATAGATAGATAGATAGATAGATAGATAGATAGATAGATAGATAGATAGATAGATAGATAGACCGTTAAGCACCACTTTCTCTCTCATGCCCCCAAGTGCGCAATGCACAGAAATTTCAAGGATTTGGCATATTAGAATTAGAATTAGAACAATCTAGACGAGAACAGGCCATTCAGCCCAACAAAGCTAGCCAGTCCTATCCACTTGTTTCCTCCAAAAAAACATCAAGTCGAGTTTTAAAAGTCCCTAACGTCTTACTGTCTACCACACTACTTGGTAGCTTATTCCAAGTGTCTATCGTTCTTTGTGTAAAGAAAAACTTCCTAATGTTTGTGTGAAATTTACCCTTAACAAGTTTCCAACTGTGTCCCCGTGTTCTTGATGAGCTCATTTTAAAATACAAGTCTCGATCCACTGTACTAATTCCCTTCATAATTTTAAACACTTCAATCATGTCACCTCTTAATCTTCTTTTGCTTAAACTGTAAAGGCTCAGCTCTTTTAATCTTTCCTCATAACTCATCCCCTGTAGCCCTCTAATCAGCCTAGTCGCTCTTCTCTGGACCTTTTCTAGTGCTGCTATGTCCTTTTTGTAGCCTGGAGACCAAAACTGCACACAGGACTCCAGATGAGGCCTCACCAGTGTGTTATAAAGCTTGAGCATAACCTCCTTGGACTTGTACTCCACAGATCGTGCCTTATAACCTAACATTCTGTTAGCCTTCTTAATGGCTTCTGAACACTGTTTGGAATATGATCAATAAGAGCTGTTATGACATCAGAGGTGAGTGAGATTGCACAGTCGTTTTCATCATTGGATGATCTCTCTCTCTCTGTGCCCTCCTATATAAGCACTTTCCATTTTCCGTCATTTGGTGCTTTATTATCTATCAATTGTGGTGGGAAACTTATACTGTATACTCATATTAGCTCATAGATAGACAGATTGATTGTGACGGGCCACTGACAGTGTCATTTTTATCACTTTTGTCACACCTCTCTATAGTAATTAGAGTTTTTAGCTGCATCTGTCACACTGTTTTCTGCACTATTTGCACTGTTTCTTTCTTCAGTGGATGATCTGTCTCTGGGCATTATATTTTATGCACCTATATATATATATATATATATATATATATATATACATATACATATATACATACATACATATACATATATATATATATATATATATATTGTGGCACCTGGCCTCCTCCAGACTGCAAGGGGGCGTCCATCCTGGTTACGCTGGTGACCTCGGGTAGAGGGCATGGAAGCCCAGCCCTGTAGGGGCCCGTGGTCACCGCCAGGCAGCGCCCCACTTCCAGACCATCATCTGCCACATACTGCTGAGGCAGGAGCCCGGCCGGGACACCCAGGAGGACCGGAGGAGGGCCTGTACCTCCACCAGACCTCGAGGGGGTGCCCGCCCTGGTTACGTTGGTGGCCTCGGGTAGGGGGCATGGAAGCTGAGCCCTGTAGGGGCCTGTGGCCACCGCCAGGTGGCGCCCCGCTGCCTGAACAGCCCTGGAGCCCAGCACTTCCTGGTGTGGCGGAAGTGCTGAGGGGAAGATGACAGGGGACACCCGGACGGCTTCCGGGTGTGCAGCCGGCACTTCCGCTACACAAGGGCGTGTCTGCGGAGGAGTGCCGGGAAGCAGCTGGAGCCCATCCGGGTTCCCATAAAAGGGGCCGCCTCCCTCCAGTCATTGGCCAGAATCGGGAGGAAGAGGACGAGGTTGCCTGGGAGGAGTGGTGGAGCAGGAAAGTTTGGTTTTTTGTGTATTTTGTGCTTTGGACTGAGTTGGGCCTGTGGGACACGGGGAAGACGTGTGCCCACGGCTGAAGAAAATAAAAATAATTGAGTGTGAACACGTGCCTCTGCGTGGTCCGTGCCGGGTCAGGCGCTATAAAGGGGCTTTTTTTTACAATATATATATATTATGTCATATAATGCATCATTGTCTATCTACTATGATGAGAAACGTATACAGTATACTCATATTTGTTCACAGATGCCCCACTTTTACTGTTCTTAGAACCCAGGAGCATTTAAAGATAATATTCATTTGTAAACCTTTTAAATCTAATTTACGAGATGGAGCCGATGCCAACTGCCCTGGGCGCAAGGCAAACAAATCTTCCCAGTCCGTTACATGACCATCTCACAACCAGAACGGCCATTTAATTTTCAGAATTAATCGAACCTGCACGTCTTTGATGGATGTGAATGGAAATGCCACACACACACACACACACCACAAAGGAGAACATGCCAACTCCATACAGATAATAATCGTGCTGCGAGATAGATAGATAGATAGATAGATAGATAGATAGATAGATAGATAGATAGATAGATAGATAGATAGATATGAAAGGCACTATATGATAGATAGATAGATAGATAGATAGATAGATAGATAGATAGATAGATAGATAGATAGATAGATATGAAAGTCACTATATAATAGGGGGCGGCACAGTGGCACAGTGGGTAGCGCTGCTGCCTCGCACTAAGGAGATCTGGGTTCGCTTCCCGGGTCTTCCCTGCATGGAGTTTGCATGTTCTCCCCGTGTCTGCGTGGGTTTCTTCCCACAGTCCAAAGATGTGCAGGTTAACTGCATTGGCGATCCTAAATTGTCTCTACTGTGTACTGGGTGTGTGTGCCCTGGGGTGGCTTGGCGCCCTGCTCAGGGTTTGTTTTCTGCGATTGGCTCCAGTGGAACCCCGTGACTCTGTAGTGAGGATATAGTGGTTTGGATAATGGATGGATGGACTATAGATAGATAGATGTGAAAGGCACTATATGATAGATAGATAGATAGATAGATAGATATGAAAGGCACTATACAACAGATAGATAGATAGATAGATAGATAGATAGATAGATAGATATTACCCTGTGGGAAATTTGAGTTTTTACAGAAGCCCATTAAAAAAATAAATTAATTTACGAACACAAGAAGCACGCCACAATGGCTAAAAAGTAAAGTGATTAAACCGAAAGCTGCTTAGATTTACGCCTAGGGTCTTCGGGGCTTGGTCTGGTCACGTGCACTTTCTCACCCTGTGCCACCCGGGTACTGAAGTTGTTATTTTAGGTTTTTCCCTGCTTGTTCCTCGCTGATGCGCGGTTTGATAGCAAATCCGTTACAGTTTTACGGTCAAACTTTATTATTTCTTTTTTCGGCCCCGATTTAATTCCAGGGATTTGTTGAAACGCAGCCACCCGAGCAAAGCCGCTCTGACGATCGCAAGTTGATGTACATGGCGCTATTTTGGTCCGCTAGTCAAAACTGTTTAAACTTGCGAAGGCCAATGTTTGGAAAGATTTCCTCGTGGCTGCGCACTCGCTCGGGCCCGTCAAAGGGTGGGGAGTGTGGAGTGAGAAGGGGGAGAAGCTGCCTCGTAAACAGGGCCGAGTGACCCCCATACATCAGCTCTACTTCTGTCAAGCAGGTTTGACTTTCAACAAAGCGTTGACTCGACTCGGAGGGTAATGGGGGGCGTTAACGGGGAGGTGGTACGCCGGATGTTTTTGGGATTATTTTCATGTGGTGGTAAAGTACTGATCAGCGTTTATTATATTTTCTTCATCACGACAATTTGCCGACGGCAGTTGAAATGGCCGTGTCCGGATCAGAGACCTCTAGTTAAGAACTTGCAGAGAATGTGAGTGGACCCCATTAGCTCGATCCTTGGGTTTTGTGGTGTCCTGGAAGCTCCTGTAGACTCCTA
Organism: Polypterus senegalus; assembly: GCF_016835505.1. Lineage (NCBI taxonomy): Eukaryota > Metazoa > Chordata > Cladistia > Polypteriformes > Polypteridae > Polypterus > Polypterus senegalus. Next base: position 299,320,726 of record NC_053156.1, read on the forward strand.
TCAAATCTTTTCTTGTAAGAAAAAACAGGGGGCGCAATTCTAATCGTAGTGCCCCACGTCCTCGCTTTTCCGTCTCATTGAGCTCGATGGTCCGCCTGCTCAGCACCTCCAGCAATGTTCGTCTCGGCTAATATCACTATCGCTCTCCATTGTTGAAAAGTCTGACCTGCTGGCCTTCAAGAACAACATTGCTACGGTCTCTCGGTCTTGCAGAATCATTCTACTCAATATACGCAAGACCACCCTGAATATCTAAAACAGACCGTCTACTGGTGCGGGCGCCGGTCTTGTCATGTCTTACTAGAGCAACTCCCCACTGGCAGGAGTACCGACATGTGTCACCAAGCCACTGCAGATGATTCAAGACGCAGCGACAGGTCTGGTGTTGAACCAGCCGAAGGGGCACAGGGCGCTCCTCTCTTCAGATGACTAGCGACACATATGACGTTCAAATCCTTGACGCTCCTGGTTGGTGGAAAGAGCTGTCCACCTCCACTCGAATTTTTGACTTCCTCGATGTGTTTAAGTTTCTGAAGACTCTCTTATTTAGTCCATTTCTGTTCAGCTGATATTAACTGTTAGGTTTTTGAAATCTAGAAATTGTAACTCGCTTATTTTGTTCTGAGCTCCTGACTTGAGGTGATCCATTTTGTACCTTGTCCTGTCACACTTGTTCATCCCAAATAGTCTCCCGGTCTGACGATTACGTTGACCTCCTTTGTAAGTCGCTTTGGATAAAAAGAGTCTGCTAAGAAAATAAATGAAAATGGAAATGATGTTGTCATCTGATCTGATACATCGATCCTGTTTCTCCTTCTATGGATCACCAAGTCAGGACGGTTATCTCAAATGGTACGATCGGTTTGCACTGCCATGTCCCACAGGAACGGTAGTGTCCCCGACGGCCCGACAGAATAGTAGAGTCTCAGATGATGGCGACAGCTTCCTGCGTCTGCCGGTGCCGATTCTCAGGCATGTGAACACTTAGCACGCGACACATGGACCAATACAGATAGCTGGCCACCTTGTTCCGCCAATTTATAATAATAATAATAACAACAACGACGACAATACTACTACTACTACTATCAATCAATCAATCGATCAACATTTATTTATATAGCACATATTCATACAAAAAAATGTACCTCAAAGAGCTTTACAAAATGAATAGAAAAATAGAAGACACAATAAAAAATAAACATAAGTCAACATTAATTAACATAGAATAAGAGTAAGGTCCGATAGCTACTACTACTACTACTACTACTAATAATAATAATAATAATAATAATAATAATAATAATTTTCGCAACCAGCTTATCTAGGGAATAGTCGCAGGACCAAGCCTTCAAAAGACTTAGGCTTCAAGACAGAAACAGCACCTGGACAAGGCGCTAGTCCACTGCAGACTGAATTTATTATTATTATTATTATTATATTTGCCTATTGGATACTAAAGTAATAATAAAGTGCATCTGATCTCTTCTATAATTAATAATAATAATAAAACATGGATGTCCACTGGCTCAGTGGTTAGCCTCACAGATCCAGCATCCAGACTTTAAATCCCACACCCGTTCGTAGTCTACCTGAAGCCCGCAAGCTCGCCCCGTTTGTGCCCGGTGTGTGTCCCAAGTTGTCCCTGTGTATCCCCGTGTCCCTGGCACCGCGTCTTGGGCTCTTTCCTCTCCGCGCCCACAGCTGGATTAAGAGGGTCTGAGAGCGTTATAATAATAGTAATAATACTAATAAAAGAAGTGTCGCTCGATGTTTTCATTATCATCTTCCACAATAAAATAGCGCAGAGATGATGCGGCAGGGCGGCGCTGGTTAGCGCTGTCATTTCACGCGGGTGCATCTGTCTTGACATATCCAAATAATTCCTCATTTTTCCTCCGTCTTACTCTCCTAAAAGTAAAGGTGCGTAAGTGTTTTTTCAGAGGGATGACATACAGGGGAACGGAACCCAACAGAACCACCTATATGAAGGCTCGGGAAAAAATAAATATTTCGATTAGTAACAGGCTTTATGAATAGATGATAACAGGTTTGTAAACTACCAGCAGGTTCCTGATTTTGAAAGGGATCCTGTTACATACACAAACGCAGACTAAACTGAGGTTTTTTTTGTTTTGTTTTTTTTTTTTTTGATCTGTTAGTATCCGGCAGTGAGTAAACTACAGCGCTTCAAAGCAGAGAACTCGTCCCCGAATATAAAGGTCCATTGTCACGCAGTCGTTATTGGGAACACACAACGCAATAAAGTGTCACTAAAGAATATTTATTTGAATACTGCAGGTTCCAATATTTTTATCTTTAGAGAAGTTACAATATTTCCCTTTTTTTAGGCATTTGACAGGAGGCTTGTAGATTGTCATAATATAATAATATTTATTTATGTATTGAGCTTCTGTAAAAAGCCTAATTTCACCCACTGGGGATCTCAGGTTCACTCCTCCCACAGTTTCATTAATGACTCATCGGCTAGTGTTTATTTTGTAACAATATATTGCCTTTCATACATTTGTAGAATATTTGGCCTTTTCATATAGTGCTTTTTACATCTCTTTATTTTATTGCACCTTTCATATATCTATCCATCCATCCATCCATTATCCAACCTGCTATATCCTAACTACAGGGTCACGGGGGTCTGCTGGAGCCAATCTCAGCCAACACAGGGCGCAAGGCAGGAAACCGGGCACCGGGCAGGGTTCCAGCCCACCACAGTCTGTCTATCTATCTATTATATAGTGCCTTTAACATCTATCTCTCTATCTGTTATATGGGGCCTTTCATATCTATCATATTGTGTCCTTCATCTCTATCTATCAATTATATAGTGCCTTTCATCTCTATCTATCTATCTATCTATCATATACTGCAGTACCTTTTATCTATGTGAAGTATAGTGGTTAATGGAACTAATTGTTTCTCATGTGTTGTATGTTACCATACATAAAGGTGTCAGCCAATTTATTATAATATCTATCATACCCCTATACAGGCTTTCCAAACCTATCTCTTATAAAGTGCCTTCCCTACCTATCCATTTAATATGAAGGCACAGGTGGATACTTTTTAATGTTACCTAAAAACGTTAGGATTTTTGTCTTCACACAGAGAATCACAGATCAATGGAATTTCACAACCAAGTAGTGTATACTGCCCTTAATAGCTATATATCTGTTATATAGTGCTTTTCATATCTATCTATTAGTATATAGTGCCTTCCATATCTATCTATCTATCTATCTATCTATCTATCTATCTATCTATCTATCTATCTATCTATCTATCTCGCAGCACGATTATTATCTGTATGGAGTTGGCATGTTCTCCTTCTGTGGTGTGTGTGTGTGTGTGTGTGTGTGTGGCATTTCCATTCACATCCATCAAAGACGTGCAGGTTCGATTACTTCTGAAAATTAAATGGCTCTTCTGGTTGTGAGATGGTCATGTAACGGACTGGCGCTTCATTCGGGGAGATTTGTTTGCCTTGCGCCCAAGACAGTTGGCATCGGCTCCATCTCGTAAATTAGGTTTAAAAGGTTTACAAATGAATGTCATCTTTAAAGCCTCCTGGATCCTAAGAACAGTAAAATTTGGGCATCTTTCTCGGTACGTTTTTGGTGGTGATCCGGAGTGGAGTGCCAAGCAGGATCGCAAGTGCCCCTCGGACAGTGGCCGGTTTACGGGATACCGAGAGCGGTTAGCCGTTTTAAAGATGGAAAGACTCCTTATTAAAGATACTTTTGTTACTTTCACGTGGAGCTTGTTTTAAGTGCGCTAATCGGTAAAGTGACCGGCACTCGGCGGGCTCCGTTTTTCGGTCCTAACGGGGTGGCCGTGCTCGTCTTCATGGCCACTTTACAAAGTGACGGTGACGTCAAGGCACTTTCAGTCAGGAGCGCTGCTGGTTCCTTTTACTATAAAAGCTTTTTAAATCCACGCACTGACCAAAAAGCTTTGATATTTCTCGCCGTTTAATTGCTTTCGGCGTTTGGGTGATCACTTCGCCCACCTTACGTGACAGGGGGTCTTTAATAGTGACGGTATAAAAACGATGCCATGTTCTTGGAAGACCCTCGGGTTTCTGAGTCTGCGTTATTCATTAGAGAGTCATGAAATCTGTCCAGGTAACGTGTCACGTATTATTTAAAAAGAGGATTAATTCGCCCCACGTTTTGATGTATTTAACGATTTTCGCGTTTTCTTATCATTTTGAATAATTCTCTTAGTTTTTCTCTGACACCAAAGCTGCTGTCAATCAATCCATCCATCCATCTTCCAAACCTGTTTATCCAGGGCAGCTGAAGCCCACCCCAGCAATCATCCGTATGTGTAAATAGCGCCCGCTTCTGTGGACCCGGTCACCTCAACACGAAGTCGCGCCCTTTTTGGCCCAATCGCCAGTGGTCTGCGGAAATGCACGTGACTCACTGCAGGAATTCTCCGCGCGCATTGTAAGCTTGTTTGCTGGCCCCGTACGCACGTCATTTTTTTTGGAAAATACCGTTATGATTCAAAAATTACGGTTAAGCAATTAGGATGACAAGGAACACTTTAAATCAGCCAAGGCTCCAGACCAAACTTGTAAGGGGGTGTCTGAAATACTAGGTGGGACATGGAATAATAAAAATCCAGCAACTAACTGGCGCACTTGATAACGTGGGGGCCATAGCCCAACCAAATGACCCCATCCCCGACACCCACCCCGGCACCTGACTAGAATATATAATTGTTTGGATTGATATAGCAAACATTAAAATCTGTCTTACACCACAGGCCACAGAGACCGTGACCAGGTCAGGTCATGTTGTACACCACACCCGCCACACCACAAAACAGCTAGTGATCCCGGTTAGCAGATCCCAAGCAGACCCCCTGGAAATGACCTTCTATCTCCCAATTTTCATGTAGTTCAGTGCTATTTGACTTAAAAGTGGACCAGAAAATGTTTTCAATTAAAATCTCACTGGAATTAGGTGTTTGCATTGCATTGGAGAGTTTCAAGAACAGATGAGTTCCTTCTCCAAGTCGGGGGCAGCCTGCACTCCTCTCCTCTAAGCACCCTCTGCAGTCATGAAGGTGTTCACTCGCGCTGACTGTCCCTCGCTGTGTCAGGTCACGGCTCATATTGTAATGGCGCTGATAGATTGTGATTTCTTTTCTCTCTCACGGATTGTTGTGTCACCACTAGGAGTTGGCATCCCATCAAGTAATTGAGCTTCAGAGCCAGCTGCAGGGTAGCCTCTAAAAATGATTGAGCCAGTCAATGCATAGTCAGCTCTCGTGATCTGTGGGGGTTAGGTTCCTGAAAAGCACCGTGGGTAGCATTGATTCTATGAAGAAAGAATGGAGTTAGGTTCCGGTTTTTTTGGGGCCAACTGGTGGGATGAGACAGATTCGGGCGGATCCTCCAGCCTTCTGCTTTTTGCATGTTCTTGCTGTGTATGTGTGGAGTTTCTCCTGGGTGCTCCAGTTTCCTTGAAAAAAAACACTCAGCTTAGTTGAATTGGAAATAACATATTAAATGTGGGGCGGCACGGTGGTGCAGTGGGTAGCGCTGCTGGCTTGCAGTTTGGAGACCCAGGTTCGCTTCCCAGATCCTCCCTGCATGGAGTTTGCATGTTCTCCCTGTGTCTGCGTGGCTTTCCTCCGGGTACTCCAGCTTCCTCCCACATTGTAAATTGTCCTTAGTGTGTACTTGGTGTGTGCACCCTGTGGTGGGCTGGCGACCTGCCTTGCACCCTCTGTTGGCTGGGATTGGCTCCGGCAGACCCCCGTGACCCTGTAGTTAGGATATAGCGGGTTGGATAATGGATGGACGGACATTAAATGTATGTGAGTGTGTGTGGTCATGTTGTGATGGGCCGGTGTCCCATACAGGGTTGTCCCTGCTTATTGTTTGCTGGGAAGGATTCCAATTTTCCCAGGACTTTGCTCCATATAAGCGAGCTTTGAAATTGGATAAATGGAACTAAAACAGAGAGAGATCCTACATTTACTTGTACTTACGTACACTTAATATCAGACACTTCTAATATATTACTTATAATAATTCTTTAATAATAATTCTTTGCATTTATATAGCGCTTTTCTCACTATTCAAAGTGCTCAGCAATTGCAGGTTAAGAGCCCAACAGAGCGGAGTCCCTTTTAGCATTTATGGTCATTTATGGATACATTTTTACTTTTACTTGAGTCCCTTCTCAGAAAGGTCTACTTTTACTGAGGTATAACTGTTTGATACAACAATCCATGCACTGTCATCTCAGGTTGTCCCCAGGTTGCTGGTTCTGTCATTTTATTATACATTTTTTATATTATAAATAGCCACCTTAATGAAAGAATATGCATCTGTGTGTCTGAGTATCTGTGCATTACATTTGTCATTTGAACAAATGACGCACCACAAAAATGAACACTACTTTTACAAATCCCAAATTAAATGGCATGTGACAGTTGTCATTCCAACAGATGGTGCATCACAAAAATTAACGCTGCTTTTATTAATCTAAATGGCATATAATAGAGACGTGTGCATTGCATTTATCATTCCAACAGATGGTGCATCACAAAATGAATACTGCTGTTATGAATCCCATGAGAAGGGTCCAGCTGCAGAGCCGCAGCACCATACTGTGCATCACTACAGCTCTACACCAGAAATTTCACTGTGGAAGTGACATCGCTGCAAATCTAAACTGCATGCTAAAAACACTAACCTCTAATCTTAAGTTACCCCTAATCTTAACCGTTTATACTGCTTGCTAACCACACCTTAACCTCCATCGTAAAACTACTGGCCTAGAATTGCTGGCCTAGACCAGTAGTGACGTATGGCTTTGCAGTTCTGCAGTGGGATATTATTGTAACAAATGGCATATAACAGAGACATTAGTGATTCCAACAGATGGTGCATTACAAACATTTGTAGGAATGCATTTTAATACTACACATGTTTGTGATGCGGCATTTGTTGGAATGACTAATGCCATCCATCCATCCATTTTCTAACCCGCTGAATCCAAATAGGGTCACGGGGGTCTGCTGGAGCCAATCCCAGCCAACACAGGGCACAAGGCAGGAACCAATCCTGGGCATGGTGCCAACCCACCGCAGGACACACACAGACACACCCAAACACCAAGCACACACTAGGGCCAATTTAGAATCGCCAATCCACCTAACCTGCATGTCTTTGACTAATGCAATGCATTTTATTACTGCATACATTACAAGTTACATTCCAACAGATGGTGTGCTGCAAATGTGAAGTCTACATTGAATATTTAGATTTCAACTCCTTTTAGATGAGAGGGCAGCAAACAGGATTACACACCTGATATTGCAACACAGACTTCACGAGGTGATAATCCCATGATAATATGAATTCTCAGAACAATGAAATAATAATAAATAAATGAGAAACATAATCTATTACTTTTGTAAAATAAGTGAAAACATTAGCTTTAATTCGTTAAAACATAGAAAACGGGTATTTAAAACAATACAAATGTTTAAATATTTCACCACTTTTGTTTGATTCCCCTATCTAAAAAAAAAAAAAAAATTGAGTTTTGTAAAATTGAATATAAAATGAAACGCGTCTGTTTCACTTGTCTGTGGTGGGCTGGCGCTTTGCCCAGGGTTTGTTTCCTGCCTTGCGCCCTGTGTTGGCTGGGATTGGCTCCGGCAGACCCCCGTGACCCAGTAGTTAGGATATAGCGGGTTGGATCATGGATGGATGGATGTTTCACTTGTCTAAGCTTGCTTCTCTAAACTCCTCCGCATTTTCAAACCATCCAGAGTAGAAATATCAGACAGTAACTGTCAAAAAGTGATTGATTGATTGACAGCTTTTGACAAGCAAAGGAAGTGTAAGTTTTAATGAGACTCCTATTATTTTTATATGGAGTAGCACATTGAGTAGTGGGAAAAGCGCTATATAAATGTAGTGAATTGTTGTTTTTTTTATTTTCTTAATATTATTAGTTTTTAAAATCAAATCTTGTGTCACGAGTAACATAGGTTATGTAATTCATAATTTGGGGTGGGGCTTATATTTCATACGTCATATTTCATAAATTGAGGGCTTAAATGTAGTAATTTGGGGTGGGGCTAAAAGCTATCAATCAAGCAATCACATTTGAACAGTTACTGTTTGTGAAAGTACTATAGAAATGTAGTGAATTATTATTATTATTATTATTTTCTTAATATTATTATTTCATCCATCCATTTTCCAACCCGCTGAATCCAAACACTGGGTCACGGGGGTCTGCTGGAGCCAATCCCAGCCAACACAGGGCACAAGGCAGGAACCAATCCTGGGTAGGGTGCCAACCCACCGCAGAATTTTATTATTTTCTTAGTATTATAAATTTTTATAATAAAGTCATGTGTCACAAGTAGCATTAGTTTCATAATTCGTAATTTGGGCTTTAATTCCATACATCATATTGCATAAGTTGGGACTTAATTTGGGGGCCAAGTTTTGAAATATGATGTAAGAAATTAAAGCTCTACCCCAAATTATGAATGAATTAATCGCTTCTCACGATTTACTCACAAATTCGGCTCTGATCTCTAGTAGTCATTTTGATTCTCGGCGGCTCCTGGTGTGGTGAGGCTGCGCAACCTGCGTTAGGATAAATTGGAAACTTTTATAATGAATCATTTATTCCTGTTTTAAAAATATTGCATAACTAAGGAAATGAGAACCTTTTTAATTTTCAAGGCCCACTCTTAATCTTTGTCTTTTCATTTTGGAATATTAATAAAGCACCGTTGCATTAAAGATCCGAAGTGACGCTTGAGACAATCACCTCATCGCCTCGCCTCGCATTACCTCACCTCTCGCGCCAACGCTGTGCAGAAGGACACCCTGCCAGGCAGACACTGGCAGAACGTGCCAACTCGGCACTGACGACGACCACACGCTTGATTTGAACGCGGGACGCCGGGCATGTGAGGTGGTGGCAGCAGCAGTAGCAGTAGCATTGACCAACGCTCCTGCTTCTAAGTATTTAACTTCTCTGTGAAAAGCCGCTGGGATGTTTACCAGGTTGGAGTGGATAAGTGCTTCGCAGTCCTCCAGATTCTTTCCTCGTCGCTTATTCGTTTATTCAAACTCTTCCACTCCACGTGCACTTGATTGCCCGTTGTTATCTGACTCCACTTCTAATTAGGAACGAGTTCTCACGCACACTGACCACAAGAAAGTGGCCAAAAGTGAAGAAGATAAAATAAAAATGCATACAAAGCGAACGACTGTCGCCACGAGCTGCGACTGCAGGTATGGAAAAGCGACAGCAGGCTGAAGTGCTGAGACGTCGTCGACTGACAGGGTGGGCATCTTATCAGCTCGAGTGGCGGACCACCGCAATAAAGCTGAGGCTCCTGTTGTGAGGACGCAAGTAACCGTCAAGTAATGTCATATGTAACACTGTGCCTATACAGTTATTTATTTTTATATTTGTTTTTCTCCATACAACTGTGTGAGAGCGGGAATTAAACGACTCCTGTTAGCGACCAAGTGTTCAAATAAATAGCTGAAGTACACTGAAGAAAACAAATTCATGGGGAGGTTTACTTTATGCATTGTCGCGAATTACTCAGATGCCCACAAATTGTTGGGGTGCCAGCCGGGCCACCCCCATTTAATATTTCTTTCAAAATTAAAAGCTGCACTTTAATAAAACGGGAACAAAGTATTTTTCTGCTTCCGTCTAACTGGGCTCTCGGGTCGAAGTGAGACTGGCCAGACGGGCTACTGTGCTACTGCGCGTTTCCCACCAGGAACTTGAGGAAGTGATAGGGTTGGGGGGCGTGATCATAGACATGTGCAGGGTGGTCCAGATCTAATTATGAAGATCCAGATCGTTTGGATGACTTTGATTTATGCGGGGACGATTGCAGTTCGGCGCCAAGACGATTCTTCATGTCGTCAGTTCGCACCACTTCTCAATTAAACTTAATAAGTTATAGCGTAATGTAAATTGCATAATTAGATCTGGACCACTCTATATAGGTAGACGCCGCATTCACTGTGTTGCCCAGTCGACGCGATACGTCGGCGCGTCCGCCATATTGCGAGTGGCAAAAGTGCCATTTAAATAAACTAATACAGGTAGACATGGAAACCTGGTTTTCTGATGAAAAAACAATAACGTTTAAAACAGTATCGTTTACATACAACAGATTTTGGCGAATCGTTTAAATGCAATTATTTATATCCATGTATACACTAATAATGGCAACTATTAAATAACTCCTCCCATATAAGTAACATTTTTCGGACTGCCTTCTTCCATCTCCGAAACATTTCTAGACTAGGTCCTGTTCTTACCCAACACAGTATCGGTTAATGCCCGAGTCACCTCACATATAGATCACTGTAATGCTATTCAATTTGGCATCCCACAAAAACGTATCCATCGCTTACAGCTTCTTCAAAATTCTGCTGCCAGGATGTTAACCTGCTGCTCTAAATCTACTGAACATATCGCACCGATTCTCTCTCAACTTCGCTGGCTCCCTGTTCACTACTGAATACAATACTAAATCCCGCTCTGAACATTTAAAGCTCTCCACACCTCACTGATCTCCTCCAGACTGACACTCCTCTCGCTCACTCAGATCCTCATCTGCAGCTCGACTTTCTGAACCGCACATCAGACTCGGTGCTATGGCAGCTCGAGCGTCTCTCATTGTGCTCCTCAACTCTGGAATTTTCATCCCTCTCATATACGTCAGCTCGATTCAATAACACATTTTAAAACTACCTTCAAAACTTATCTTTTCAAACTGGCATACCAGCTGTGTTAATGCTTGTGATGCGCCATATGTTGGAATGACAAATACAATGCATGTGTCTCTGTTATATGCCATTTGGCATGAGATTCATAAGAGAAGTGTTAATGCTTGTGCCACTTCGTATGGGATTTGTAAAAGCAGTGTTTGAGTTGCGCCATCTGTTGGAAGTGACAGAGACATAGCAACCTGACAGACACACAGACACTTATCCTTTTACTAGCTGTGCTACCTGTCTAAGATGGGTTGAAATGTAAATAATTAACATAGACCTGAGTGTTAAAATTTGCAGTGCATCTTCTATTGGAATGTGTTTTGTAATGCATCTATACTAATAAAAGGCAAAGCCCTCACTCACTCACTCACTGACTCATCACTAATTCTCCAACTTCCCGTGTAGGTAGAAGGCTGAAATTTGGCAGGCTCATTCCTTACAGCTTACTTACAAAAGTTGGGCAGGTTTCAGTTCGAAATTCTACGCCTAATGGTCATAACTGGAAGGTATTTTTCTCCATTAACTGTAATAGAGTTTAGCTGGAAAGACGTGGGGGGCGGAGTTTCGTGTGACATCAACACGCCTCCCACGTAATCACGTGAACTGACTGTCAACGCAGTGCGTAGAAAATCAGGAAGACCTCCAAAAAGCGCTTAAGAAAACTTGCATTATATAATTGAGAAGGCAGCGAAAAACAATAAGAAGCGAGCGAGTGACATATACTACCATATTCATGAGTCCTGCTACCTCGGAAAGAAAGCAAGGTGCAAACCTAAACTTTACATTAAGTTCATAGACAGGCTACCGCTGGCGTTTCACATGCCCACGGGAATGCGGGATACAAGTTTAATGAGAGGACGCAGGATATAAACGAGAGTTTTGATCACTTTGTAACTAAGTTAAAATTGTAGGTGAAGGGGTGTGCTTATGCAAATTCCGAGAGACTGTGTTTGTGGGGGATTGACAGTTAAGGCGGGTGGGGAGTCACGTCATCATCACCCCTCCCATTCATCTCATTTCGTTCTTAGCACAAGCACAGCTGAGAAGCTTCGGTGCATGTGCTCATTAACGCGTTAAAAAATAATGCATTTAATCACACTTTGCATTACAAGCAAAGGGGAGCTTTTGTCAATGCATGATTTCCTGGTACACGGATTACATTGATCACCGTATCCCGATTCATTTTACCCTCGCACCACCTTAGTTTGAGAAGAAGTATGAAAAAATATGAGGTTAACACAGAAAAACAGATCACCAATTCAAGCTTTATGAATAATCGATTCGCCATCAATATTTGTTTTGGTAAAGCCATCCTCCTTCCATTTTATAATTTTCCCGCCACTAGCCATGATTAAATGAACGGTAAAAAAGTAAGAGCAAAGCGAGGGTGACTTATTTAGGCAGGCATTTATATGACAGCAACACTCATGACAATGTCAATCATGTTACGTTATTATTAAAAGGTTTCCTTTTCTTTTTCATTACTTCTTTAACACACTACTTCTCCGCTGCGAGGCGCGGGTATTTTGCTATATATATAATATATGAATTACCTCCAAAGAACGCTGAGACTTTTGATATCATGAACGTGTGTACAAAAGGGGTCTCCTGCCCAGCAAAAGTCGAGCAGCCAGCGCGCGTGCATAGCTGTGCCGGCCTTTGAGACGCTGACTGCGCTTCTGCCTTAAGTCAAAGTGAGCACTTTTAATTTTTTTCTTCCTCCCCCTGCGCTATAGCCCAGACAAGTGCAAACACGGGACCCCTTTTCTACACCACGGCAAAATAATATTAAGGCGATTCACACTTTCTTTTGCACGTATACGATTATGAGGTCCTCAGCTCGGATTATGAAGATACGCACAGGAGTGGAAGACTGACAGTGCCATCACAGCCGATTAATGGCGGGGACGTCTCACCAGTCTACACAAGACACACCGCGACTGTCCCCAGAAGATGCTCATATCGTCAGCGAACACATCTCTCTATACTATATAAAAGGAAAGGCAACTTTCCTTTCTTTACACCTTTTTTCCTTTTATCCCAAACCAAAGCCTTTCTCTCTTAACATTGCAAAGGACACAAAACTAATTTTCTTTAAATGCCGGTAAGGCACATTACCAGAGGCACAAATTTGAACGTTCACATAGAAAATGTAATTTCTATACCACAGCCGTCGTGTAGCGCCTTTCAAAAGGGATCTACTACCGAGAGATGATCCATATACATTTTAGCTGCTGTTAGTTACTTACCTGTTGTGTTACACAGTCTTTAAAATGTAGTTTACCCCAACCACTCCAGTAGTGCTCAATGTACCTGTACTTCTTAAAACGTTAATGTTTTACTGTTTAATAACTTATAGACTATATTTTATTATTTTTCCCTTGCACTCAGTGACCAAAGCTATACACACACATATAGACACATACAAACATACACACAAGTATATATATGTGTATATATATATATGTATGTATGTATGTGTATATATATATATATATACACACACACACCCCTATCTAGATTATATATATATATATATATATATATATATATATATATATATATATACACACATACATACATATACACATATATATAATTTGTGTGTGTATGTATGTATGTGTGTATGTATGTGTATGTGTGTGTGTGTATATATATATATATATATATATATGACAGCAACAATCCAAGCTGTGATAAAACAGTAAAAGGAGGCATGTCAGACGTCGTGGTACATTTTCTGATGCAGCTAGACGAAAATAACTTTGTGACGCTGCCACCAAATACACAAAACAATTACATTGAGAATCATGTTACGTTATTTTCAAAATGTTTCCTTTTCTTTCTCTTTCCTTCTTTAACACACTACTTCTCCGCTGCCAAGCGCGGGTATTTTGCTATATATATATATATATATAGATAGATAGATAGATAGATATATAGATAGATATGAGAACAACACTCATATCAATGACAAAACAATTACATTAACAATCATGTTACGTTATTTTTACAATTTTTCCTTTTCTTTTTCGTACCTTCTTTAACACACAACTTCTCCGCTGCGAAGCGCGGGTATTCTGCTAGTGTATTAATAAAATGCATTATATTTTTCATTACAACATATGGCACATCACAATCATTTGTAGTCATAAAATACATCTGTCTCTGTTACTGTATATGCCATTTGATATGAGATTCATAAGAGCTGTGTGAATATTTGTGATGCACCATCTGTTGGAATGGCAAATGCAATGCATATGTCTCTGTTATATGCCATTTAGTATGAGATTCGTGAAAGTAATGTTAATGTTTGGGATGTGCCATCTGTTGAAATGACTAATTTAGTGCATTTTATTACTAAATATGTTTGTAGTGCACCATCTTTTGGAATAACAGAGACATATAGACATATCTTTTTATTAAAGTGGACTTGTTGAGTTATCCATCTAAGATGGGTTGAAATCTAAGCAATCAACATAGACCTCAGTGTTAAAGTTTGAAGTGCACCTTCTATCGGAATGTATTTTGTAATGCATGTATTAATAAAATAATTATTTTTCATTCCAACAGATGGCGCATCGTAAACATTTGTAGTAATAAAATGCATTAGAATAAATGCTTGTGATGTGCCATCTGTTGGAATGACAAATGCAATACATATGTCTCTGTTATATGCCTTTTGGTATTGGATTTGTAAAAGCAGTGTTATTGTTTGGGACGTGTCATCTGTTGAAATGAAGAATACAGTGCATTTTGTTACTAAAAATGTTTGTGGTGTGCCATCTTTTGGAATGACAGAGACATAGCAACTGGGCAGACACATAGATGTGATGGGTTCAAATTTTAGTAATAAAATGTTTGTATTTGCCACTCCAACAGATGGCACATCACAAACATTTGTAGTAATAAAATACATTACAACAAATGTTTTGTGATGCGCCATCTGTTGGAATGACAGAGATATAGTGACCGAATGGACAAGCAGGTACACATACACACATCCTTTTATTAATATGGATTCATGGCAGATTACACTTCTGTCAAAAGGTCCTGCCAAGAGGTACTTGCAAAATTTGAACAGGCAGCTGTGTCATTTAGGATTCACTTCGCTAGCAAGTAGGTCGCCGCCTCCTGAAGATGCTTGCTGCTTAACTACAGAGAAATCAGTGGGTCAGCACCCATATACAGTATATGGAGACGCTTATGAGGTCCTCTGCTCTTTCTTGACTACTCAGGCCTGCTGTTGAGTGCCGTCTGCTGATGCCACCTCTGAGTGATATCAAATCTCAGCCCACACCCTCTTCACATGTGTAGCCCCTAGTTAGTGGAATGAGAAGCCTACTTCCATTTGAACGTTGGGCTCCCACCAAGTGTTTTTCAAGAATGAATTTCTGTCTGACTGTTAGATTTTGTAACATAGGAATTATAATTCGTTTGTATTTTTTTCGAGCTCTTCATTTGTGGTGGTCAGTTTTGTATTCGTCTCGTCTTGTAACATTTGTTGTTTCCAAACAGCCCCCCAGAGTGATGTTTTCTCGATTATGCTGACTTCTTTTGTAAGTCACTTTGGGTAAAACTACGTGCTAAGCAAATAAAGGGGAATGCGAATGAAGAGTTTGCTGCTGCTGGCTTTGCTCTCTCATAAGTGTTTTTCGCTTTGATACATCAAATGATTTTATAGCGGTGCTCATCCGGGGCTCTTTGTAAGTACCGAATGTATTGAAGCGTAGAAGTTCAGTATTTAGTACAGTCGAGGCAGTGGCACATTACGGGCGTCACTCGGGTCGCCCAACTTCAAGGCCGCCCCTCGTTCAGACGGTGTGCTTTCAGTTGTCTGGCGGTCTGCAGCTGGCATTAAATAACCGAAAAAGGCGAACGTGCTTTGAAAAGGTGAAGAGCGCCGGGGCCTCATAGATTCTCGTCCGTGCTGCAATCCTGCCAGCCGTGCCAAGGCGGGCGTTCACAGACAGCAGGCAGATAAATGTTTAGCTGGTGATGCTGCCCTCCGCCGGGGTGCTGACTGGTGGGTATGCACTTGATCACAATGTGAGCACTTTCATGTGAAATGACACGAAGCTATTCATAGCCGTTTGAAGCATAAATCTCGGTGCTCCGGAGACCGGGGGGCAGCTGTTACTGAGCCGAGGGTTTGGGTGGAATGCAAACGGGGCTGCCGAGCGCGCGCGCGCGTGCGCGCCCTTTTGGAGGGGAAATCATCGCGTTTACTGCCCTTCTAATCCTCGTTAAATGTCTCGGCGATCACAGCATTAAGAAAAGCCGGGGTTACATTGGCGTACCGCAGTGATAACGGCAGAAACGGCATTACGAGCGGCAGTGACGAGCCGCGGCACTGTGAGACTTTGTGGTGCTTGAATGGAGACCTCCTCCTTCTGGGGGTCCAACGTCGTTCTGCCGCCTTGACTCGAGAAAGTAAACTGGCGTGTGGGAGTGCGTGCCATCCACAGTTGGTGTTTGTGCTGGCACCTGCTTGTGGCCTTTGATGTCTGCGTAGGCCGCGTGTGACCGCGACACTGAAACGTCGAGAGACAAGAAAAAATACTGGAGCTGTTTGTGAACACCTCGACTTTAGACTGGGACTCCCTGGCACCCTGAAAACGATAAGCGCATTTAGATAATGGATGGGTGAAAAGTTCTACACTCACTACTAGCAATAATAATAAAATGAAAACTGAATTATTTTACTGCTATTGCTGTCAATACATAGCAAAATCCCCATTGTTAAAGAAATACTTAATAATAATAATAATAATAATAATGTTGAAGAATAAGTAGCAGAATAACAGCTAGTAAAATATATATATATATATATATATATATATATATATATATATATATATATATATATATATATATATATATATATATATATATATATATATAAAACTGCTCAAAAAAATTAAATTGAAAACACATCAGATCTCAATGGGAAAAAGAAATCCTCCTGGATATCTATACTGATATAGACTGGGTAATGTGTTAGGAACAAAAGGATGCCACATCGTTTGATGGAAATGAAAATGATCAACCTACAGAGCCCTGAATTCAAAGACGCCCCAAAAATCAGAGTAAAAAAATGATGTGGCAGGCTAGTCCATTTTGCCAAAATTGAATTGCAGCAACTCCAAATTGTACGCAGCACTTTGTATGGCCCCTGTGTTCTTGTATACATGCCTGACAACATCGGTGCATGCTTCTAATGAGATGACAGATGGTGTTGTGGGGGATCTCCTCCCAGATCTGGACCAGGGCATCACTGAGCTCCTGGACAGTCTGAGGTGTAACCTGGTGGCATTGGATGGACCAAAACATAATGTCCCAGAGGTGTTCTATTGGATTTAGGTCAGGAAAGTGTGGTGGCCAGTCAATGGTATCAATTCCTTCATCCTCCAGGAACTGCCTGCATACTCTCACCACGTGAGGCCAGGAATTGTCGTGCACCAGGACCTACTGCACCAGCGTAGGGTCTGACAATGGGTCCAAGGATTTCATCCTGATACCTAATGGCAGCCAAGGTGCCTTTGTCAAGCCTGTAGCGGTCTGTGTGACCCTCCATGGATATGCCTCCCCAGACAATCATTAACCCACCACCAAAGTGCTCATGCTGAATGATGTTACAGGCAGCATAATGTTCTCCATGGCTTCTCCAGACCCTTGCACTTCTGTCACGTGCTCAGGGTGAACCTGCTCTCATCTGTAAAAAGCACAGGGCACCAGTGGTGCATCTGCCAATTCTGGTATTCTATAGCGAATGCCAATCGAGCTGCATGGTGCTGGGCAGTGAGCTCAGGACCCATTAGAGGACATGGGGCCCTTGGGTCACCCTCATGAAGTCTTTCTGGTTGTTTGGTCAGAGACATTCACACCAGTGGCCTGCTGGAGGTCATTTTGTAGGGCTCTGGCAGTGCTCATCCTGTTCCTCCTTGCCCAAAGGAGCAGATACTGGTCCTGCTGATGGGTTATGGACCTTCTATGGCCCTCTCCAGCTCTCCTAGAGTAACTGCTTGTCTCCTAGAATCTCCTCCATGCCCTTGAGACTGTGCAGGGAGACACAGCAAACCTTCTGGCAATGACACGTATTGATGTGCCATCCTGGAGAAGTTGGACTACCTGTGCAACCTCTGTAGGGTCCAGGTATCGCCTCATGCGACCAGTAGTGACACTGACTGTAGCCAAATGCAAAACTAGTGAAGAAACAGTCAGAAAAGATGAGGCGGGAAAAATGTCAGTGGCCTCCACCTGTTAAACCATTCCTGTTTTGGGGTCATCTCATTGTTGCACCTCTAGTGCATCTGTTGTTAATTTCATTAACACCACAGCAGCTGAAACTGATTAACAACCCCTCTGCTACTTAACTGACCAGATTAATATCCCATAAGTTTCATTGACTTTATGCTATACTCTGATTAAAAAGTGTTCCTTTAATTCTTTTGAGCAGTATATATATATATATATATATATATATATATATATATATATATATATATATAATTGCAAGCCACATAATGTTATTAGCTTGTTACTATTATGACTACTACTACTACTACTACTACTACTACTACTACTACTAATAATAATAATAATAATAATAATAATAGAAAATTAGGCGGCACGGTGGCGCAGTGGTAGCGCTGCTGCCTCGCAGTTAGGAGACCCGAGTTCGCTTCCCGGGTCCTCCCTGCGTGGAGTTTGCACGTTCTCCTCCGGGCGCTCCGGTTTCCTCCCACAATCCAGAGACATGCAGGTTAGGTGGATTGGCGATTCTAAATTGGCCCTGGTGTGTGCTTGGTGTGTGGGTGTGTTTGTGTGTGTCCTGCGGTGGGTTGGCACCCTGCCCAGGATTGGTTCCTGCCTTGTGCCCTGTGTTGGCTGGGATTGGCTCCAGCAGGCCCCCGTGACCCTATTCGGATTCAGCAGGTTAGAAAATGGATGGATAATAGTAATTAATAATAATAATAATTTATTATTATTATTATACCTTCAAGTAACATGATGTTATTAGCTTACTATTCTGACTACTACTACTAATAATAATAATAATTAGTAATGAGTAAATTATTATTATTATGTGCACTGTTCTTCTGCTATTTGTTTTTCAACAACTAATATTACTTATAATAATTCTAATTTTAGTTCTGCTATACTATTACTTATTTTACAATCACTAATAATGATACTACATGCCATTACTGCTAATAATACTTTTAATTGTACTAGAACCCTTAATTCATATTCTTTTAAGCACCAGTGCCACTTGTCAAACATAAAATAAACATAATTGTAATTGTACTTTGCAACTAAGACTCATTAAAACAAAAAACAACAACAACAATAGTAATAGCACTCCCAATACTTATTCATTTACAGTTAATAACATGTTACTAATGAGAACAATTGTAATTTTCCTATTTTTAAGAGTAACAAAAATAACTTTAATTTTATTTTGCTAGCTCTGCTTATTCTATCAGTGATTATTCTATTATAATATAATTAATCGTCATCATAATGTTATTGCTACTAAAAAGAAACATTTTAATTTTAATTCATATAGTAACTCATCTTATTTATTCCATTACTACTATTGCTACTTCTACTAATACTGAAAATTTTAGTAAATGTCATTTTATTTGTATTTGAATTATACTTGCTCTCCAAATACGTACTTCATTATTCCTATTACCACTAATTCATAATATGATTAATGATTCCACTATTAATAATAATAATAATAATAATAATAAACTTTCTTGTCACCCTGTATTCTCAAATCCGGTTAGTTTGATTCAGGGTCATCAGTGGGAGGCCGGTGTGGATCCTCGCAGGACTGCTGGGCACAGTAGGGGTGCAGCCCCCCGTAGAGGGTGACAGTCCATTGAAGGGCTCCGTCATGTGAGGAGGACGTGCCGACTCCAGAGGTTCACTGGCCTGTCTCAGGATTCCAACTTGTATGCAGGCTCACTGAAGTAGCAGCCCTGACCACTGCACTACTGTGTCTTCCCTCGTAATGAGCTGTCCATCTTTTTTCAAACCTGTCTATCCTAAGGTTGCAGGGAACCTGGAGCATAATAATTCTGATTCTACTATTATTGCTACTACCAATTACAATAATTCATTTTTGTTAACCAGCTTCTTCCAATTCAGGACTACAAGTAGTTGTTGCCAGTCCAGCATTACAGCACACTGACTCTCTTTCACACACACACACACACACGCGCGCGCACACACACTTTCACTCAGACCACACTAAAATGGAGACAACAACTAACCTGATATGTCCAGAGTATATAGTAAAAATAATAATTCTAATAATACTATGACAACACTTTTGTTTTTCTTTTAAGATTATGATGATAATGATGATCATCATCATCATCATCATCATCATGCAGCGATGCCTTTCCTCAATGTGTTTATCCCAAGTTTAGAGCTGTGAGGTCTGGAGCCCATTTCATCAGGAGTCACTCGTGGACGACCCGATTACATTATCACAATTCTTTATATACCGCCGTTGGGTAGCGTGGCGTTGTTGAGTCAAACATCAAGTGTAACAGTCCAGTTCTGTTTTCTGTCTTCATTTACAAATCACTTCATTGCAGTCCCGCCTTCCATCTCTCAGGCTCCTCCTTTTTCTTTTAGACCAATCAAAAGCCATGCAAAGGTACAAGAGAACTCAGATCAGAGCAGAGCTGTGGACTAACGGCATCTTTCCTTACAACTGAGAACATAAGAGATAATAAATTCTTAAACTTAGTGATGATTATTTAAATTCTAAAAATGCTGTATGAATGGTTTGATAGCATTCTTTGCTTTTTAACTCTTAACTTATTATGATATATGATATAACAATTTGTAACCAACTCCTCCAGTTCAGAGCCAACAACGTCTATAGCAGCTTTGCCCATAAGACAGAAGTCGCTCTTAGTTGGAGAGCCGGGCCTAGATGGTGTCTCACAAACCAACCTCAGACCAAATCAAAGCCATCAAGTGTGCTGACAGATGGATCTCTAGGAACATTGGATCTGACTTGGACCACCAAGTGCCCTAATAGATGGGTCTCTAGGGACATTGGTTCTGACTCGTGTCTCCAAGTGTCCTGACAGATGGGTCTCTAGGGACATTGGATTGGACAAGGGCCACCAAGTGCCCTAATAGATGGGTCTCTAGGGACATTGGATCTGACACAGGCCTCCAAATGTCCTGACAGATGGGTCTCTAGGGACATTGGAAGAAAACAGGAACACACAGAGACAAAACTCAAAAGGACATGCAAAGAGCACAATGAGAGACACGAGGCCTGAACTTGAACTCTGGATGGTTATAATTACGAACATAAACGTATGGCTGTACGAATGTTGCCAATGAATTTTTCAACAGAAGTGCATCAAGAAATGCCACTGGGCCTCCTTCAGACCTACGACAATATGCCTTTATAGCGCCTCACTAGAACTTTGGTCTTATCTTCAGCTAAGTCGGACGTTTAATGGGGGTCATTGTTGTTGTTGTTTTCTATAACATTTTTTTGAACTTCTGCACAAAGCTAAATGTCTCCTTTGAAGAAATGTCTATCTTTCGGTCTATCACTAAAAGTAGACCACCTGATGCCCACCCTCTTCAAAGTAAAGGTGCCAATGTGGTTCTTCACATGGGACTGTGTTCCTCAGACTGACCAGAAGAGGCGTGGCTGACGTGAGCAGGGGCGTGGCTGAGGTGATCTCACTGGGCGGGTTCCTGGAGAAGAGGGACAATATTGTTAGCACTGGCGTCCCCTCTTGTCCCGACGGGGTACTGCATTCCTTTTCTGAGCCTGGTAGGAGATTCTCAGGTGCCCATGCATGTCAGGTGGTATGCGCTCAATCACAACACAAACACTTGTCTCTAATTTTAATAAAAAATGAACCCACTGGGTCTCTGAAGACATGTTTGTGCCTGTCTAATGAGGGTTGGCAGCGTTTTCTGATAGCAAGTTAGCGAGAGTGCGAAGGACTGCGGCACAGATGTGCTCGTGTGTCCCTGCTGAGATCTCGTTATTTCATAAAGGTTTTTTATAGGATCTTTGAAAAAGGCAGCAGGCACAAGGCAATTTCAACAGTGCCCGGGGTGCCAGGCTTTAAGAGGGCTTGGGGGTTGTGTGTAGAGATCTGCTGTTGGCCCGACATTACAAGGCCTAACAGAGTCATGTTGTTTATTTTACTGTTCACAGGGGACACTGGTCACTAATTGAGGTTTCTACTCCTTGTAGTAGGAGGTGTGGACATTAAATCAAGATGGCGAATGGTGAAAGTGCATAGGAAGCCTCAGACCTCAAAGATCCAACAGAGTTAAGGTGTATGGTCAGATCAAAGAAAAGTAAGGGCCTTACACAAATCTGAAATCTTTTACAATTTATAGGATAAGCTCCTAAAAAAAAAAAGAAAATGCTGATGAGGCTGACAGCTTTAAATAATTAGGCAGTAAAATTTAAAACAGGTCTTGTGGTTCTGAACTGCCAGTGGAGGAAGAGATCAGAATCATTGAGGTCAGACAGAGTTAGTGGGCAGTGCGCCAGTCACCCAGGTCTGAAAAGATCAT
Organism: Polypterus senegalus; assembly: GCF_016835505.1. Taxonomy (NCBI): domain Eukaryota; kingdom Metazoa; phylum Chordata; class Cladistia; order Polypteriformes; family Polypteridae; genus Polypterus; species Polypterus senegalus. The sequence goes on from NC_053156.1 coordinate 299,343,134, forward strand.
AGGCCGTGCCGTTCACTGAAATCAGGAAGGGTTACAACAGTAGGCTGGTCATTCACACTGGCACAGAATACAAAAGTCACCAAGATCAGGATGTGGGTCAGGAGAGCGGGAGAGACCACACAGTATCATGGTCGGTGAGATCTGAATGGATTACTTAGTATGCTGGCCATTAAATTATGGATGGATAGATGGATGGATGGATGGACAGACTGCATAATATGCTGGTTATTAATACTGGGAGAGATCACACAGTCACTAACATCACACAGCATGCCAGTCGCTAAGATCTGGATGGACCGCAAAACATACTGGTCATTAAAATCTAGATTGATCACTCATTGTGCTGGTCACTAAGATCTGGACAGAATGCACATTATGCTAAGGTCTGAGCATATCAGGCATCACGTCATTCACTAAACTCTAGATGGGTTACATGGCAGGCTGGTTTATTAATATTGGGACAGATCACATAGTCCCCGAGATCTGGATGATCCCACAGTATGCAGATCACAAAGATTGGGACAAATTACAAAGATGTGGTTGGACCATACGATATCATTTCAGTAGGATATGGATGCATTACTGAGTATGCTGGCCATTAAATTCTGGATGGACTAACCATCCATGCTTTAGATAGATTACATGGAAGGCTGGTCATTAATATTGGGAGAGATCACACAGTCACCGAGATCTGGATGATCCTATCATATGCGGACCGCTAAGATCGAGACAAATCACACCGTCACTAAGATGTGGATGGATATTACGGCATCATTTTAGCTAAGATCTAGATGGATTACTCCGTATGCTGTTCACTAAAATCAGGATGGACTGCAAAGCATGCTGGTCATTAAAATCTAGATTGCTCATGCATTGTGCTGGTCACTAAGATCTGGACAGATTGCGGTTTATGCTAGGGTCTGAACATATCAGGCACCATGTCATTCACTAAAATCTAGAATAGGTTACATGGCAGGCTGGTTTATTAATATTGGGACGGACTGCACAGTCACCGAGATCTGGATGATCCCACAGTATGCAGATCACAAAGATTGGGAAGAATTACAGCGTCGCTAAGATGTGGTTGGACCATACAATATCATTTTCAGTAAGGTAATACTCAGAAATGTTGCTGGTCATTAAATTATGGATGGACTCATTATCCATGCTGTGGACAGATCACATAGTATGATGGTCATTAATATTTGGAGAGATCACACAGTCACTAACATCGGGGCAGTCACACAGCATGCCAGTCACTAAGATCTAAACAGACCACACAGCATGCCAGTCACTAAGATCTTGAGGACTGCAAAGTATGCTGGTCATTAAAACATAGATAGATCACATATTGTGCTGGTCACTAAGATCTGGAGCCATCATGGAGTATGCAGATCAGTAACATGTGAATAGATTATTTGTTATGCCAGTCACAAAAGTCTGAATGGATCACACGTCTATCCAGAATTCCATTCATTAAAACATAGATGGATTCCACAGCATGCTGATGATTAACATCCGCAATTTGGGAATGTGACTTTCTTCCATGTAAATTTGACCAATCAGGGACTATAACATATTGAGCAGGATCCAATGAGGGAACAGTCTGTACAGGGCCATCTTCACGTATGGGAACAATGGGCACTGGCCGGAGGCTGGCACAGGAGCCCACAATGTTTTTGATGCCTATGTACTGTGATAAGTCAGCCCCCAGGCACAGACACACAGACGCCGAATGTCCCAAAACACACAATATTTATTACAGTTTCCTTTGGCATCACCCGACACAATGCTTTACTCAGCCCACACTCAGTCCCTTCTTTCCTTCAGTCCTCTTATTCCTGTCATCTGTCCTCCTCTCCTCCCAAGCTTCGTCTTCCTCCTCCCGACTCCGGCTTCCGAGTGGAGAAAGGTGGTCTCGTTTATAAGCACCCGGATGTGTTCCAGGTGCTCCTTGGCGATCTTCCGGTGGCACTTCCTGGTGTGGCGGAAGTGCTGCATGAGCACCCAGAAGCACTCCGGGTGTCCCTGTGGTGACCACGAGCCCCAATAGGGTTGAGCTTCTATGCTCCGTTTCCGTGGCCCCCATACAAACCAGGGCGGCTGCCGTCTCGTGGCCCAGGGGAGGTATAGTCCCTCTCCAGGTCCTTCCAGGCTTCCTGACTGGATATGGCCCCCAGCCTTCTGCCACAATACGTTTCTGTTTTGCCTATCAAAATAGGGACCCCAGTGCATTACTTTGTCCGGGGGCCTATGAAGCTGTTAATACAGCCCTGGCCAGACACAATTCTCGAGTGAGAGTTTGCATCAAGGGGATAACTTGTAAAAAGAGTCTGTAATGAATAACGGTAAAGTCCGCCACTGCAAAGGCTCCGCCCACTGGGCTTCTTTCTAAAACAAAATTCCTCCAGTCCGCCTACTTTAAACCACTGCTGGGGTTTCAGGGAGAGAGAAAACGAAACTGAAGTTTAGATTTGAGGCTTAGATAAAATAAAAAGCTAAATTTGCTGTTATCCAATCAAGAGCTGAGTAGCGCACGGTAAGTGAAGCCTAATAATTAAGTATGTATGTCGTAATGAGTGTGGCGACACAAGAGAGAGACACGCACACACACACACACACACACATGTAAACCACAGCCGGTACTGCAGGCTCTACGTGTTTTGGAAAGTGCCTCTTCCTGTTACGATGTCTGTCTGCCATTTTAACTGTTGCATCACCCTTTCACATCCATCCATCCATTATCCAACCTGCTATATCCTAACTACAGGGTCATAGGGGTCTGCTGGAGCCAATCCCAGCCAACACAGAGCGCAAAGCAGGAAACAAACCCCAGGCAGGGCGCCAGCCCACCGCAGGGCACGCGCACACAGTTGGCAATTTATGGAGTGTGTTCTCAGTATTGTACTTGTTAGAAATGAACTTGTTAAGTACAAGAACACCACAGACAGTCAGTCATTCAGTCAGCCAGTCATTGTCCAACCCACTATATCTTAACTACAGGGTCACGAGGGTCCGTTGGGGCCAATCCCAGCCAGCATAGGGCACAAGGCAGGAACAAATCCCCGGGCAGGGCGTCAGCCCACCGCAGGGCACACACCAAGCACAATTTAGGATCACCAATGCACCTCACCTGCATGTCTTTGGACTGTGAGAGGAAAACCCACACAGACACGGGGAGAACAAGCAAACTCCACGCAGGGAGGACCCGGGAAGCAAACCCAGGTCTCCTAACTGCGAGACAGCAGCGCTGCCCACTGCACCCTTTGACATAACATCAGCAAATCGAGTTTAGATAGGCATTGTGGTCTGTGGATATACAACGACTTAAAACACTGAGGTTATTTTCTCATGAAGTGCATTTCCAGTTAGACGGTAATGTTAAATTTCTTTAGTAAGTCATAGTACTAGGGTGTTGTACCGTGTTAGCCAATATGAATGTAGTGAAAAGTCAAGCAAAATGACCCCTTTTATTGGCTATGCTTTCGAGGCCACTCAGGCCCCTTCTTCAGGCAAGATGACATTTTAAATTTCTTTCCATTTTCCAATAAATCGAATTTTCTAACTTTACCTCGACTCCCCCTCATACATTATGCCAAAGCTTTATTGCACACTGGTGAGGCCTCATCTGGAGTCCTGGGTGCAGTTTTGGTCTCCAGGCTACAAAAAAGGACGTAACAGCACAAGAAAAGGGTCCAGAGAAGAGCGATGAGGCTGATTCAGGGACTACAGGGGATGAGTTGTGAAGAAACACTGAAGGGTTAGTTTAGGCAAAATGAGATTAAGATGAGACATGACAGAAGTGCGAAGCAACTTGAGCACGGAAAAGGCACTATACAAATAACAGTTATTATCCATCCATCCATCCATTTTCTAACCCGCTGAATCCGAATACAGGGTCACGGGGTTCTGCTGGAGCCAATCCCAGCCAACACAGGGCACAAGGCAGGAACCAATCCTGGGCAGGGTGCCAACCCACCACAGGACACACACAAACACACCAAGCACAATTTAGAATTGCAAATCCACCTAACCTGCATGTCTTTGGACTGTGGGAGGAAACCAGAGCGCCCGGAGGAAACCCACGCAGACACGGGGAGAACATGCAAACTCCACGCAGGGAGGACCTGGGAAGCGAACCCAGGTCTCCTAACTGCGAGGCAGCAGCGCTACCACTGTGCCACCGTGCCGCCCCACAGTTATTATTATTATTTTAGAATTATAAAGGGAATTATTCCAGCGTATCAAAACCGTGACTAAAATGAGTTCAAGAACACGGGGACACAACTGGAAACTTGTTAAGGGTAAATTTCACACAAACAAAGAGAACCACCGACACATGGAATAAGTGACCATGTGGCTTGGGAGACGGTAGGACTTTCAAAACTCGACTTGATGTTATTTTGGAAGACTAAGGGGGATTTGCCCTCTTCTCACTTCACTCGCCAACCCCACCAGCCTGTGCTACCTGCCAGCTACTTGGCGTCTCTGCCGCTCGCAGCTTGTTGTGAAGGGGCTGAATGCACCCAAGGAGATGCGGTTGTTCCTCCGAAACCCCCTCTTAAACAATGGGAAACAAATACAGTTTTTTTTTACCTCCTCTTTGCTCAATCAGCTGCTGCTGCTACTGCTGCCGTGCCACGTGATTTGCATCTCGCACGGCGCACTTCTGTCATATCACCGATGTCCATATATTCGATCTCTTTCCGCTTTTACCTTTTTGTTAATATCACATTGAACTTTGATTCCATGTTTGGAATTACATCGTGACAACATAACGTTTAACTGCCCGTGAGTGAATATCATTTCTTTCGCTCTACACGAACTGTGTCTGACAATAGCATTCACACAAATGAGCAATGATTAAACCGTGTGCGTGGCTGTAAATGTTTTAGATGTGGGCAGGACTTTTCTAAATCTCTTTGCATAAAGTCTTGTCTCACGGGGCTCGAAATTTTCTCTTACGGGATTTCGCTTTCACCAAACAACAAATCTTTTAATTCTTCATGTGTATCACACCAAGGTTTTTGAGTTTTTTACGGCTTTCTGGTTTGTCACATACTCTTTGTCTTTTATTTACAGCCCCAGGCTGTGGTTAAATTGATAGATAGATAGATAGATAGATAGATAGATAGATAGACAGATAGATAGATAGATAGATAGATAGATAGATACTTTATTAATCCCATGGGGAAATTCACATACCCCAGCATCAGCATACTGATACAAAACAATATTAAATTAAAGAGTGATAACAACGCAGGTATAACAGACAATAACTTTGTATAATGTTAACGTTTACCCCCCCAGGTGGAACTGAAGAGTTGCATAGTGTGGGGTCTCCTCAGTCTGTCAGTGGAGCAGGACGGTGACATCAGTTTGTCACTGAAGCTGCTCCTCTGTCTGGAGATGATCCTGTTCAGTGGATGCAGTGGATTCTCCATGATTGACAGGAGTCTGCTCAGCGCCCATCGCTCTGCCACGGATGTCAAACTGTCCAGCTCCGTGCCTACAATAGAGCCTGCCTTCTTCACCAGTTTGTCCAGGCGTGAGGCGTTTCTCTTCTTTATGCTGCCTCTCCAGAACACCACCGCGTAGAAGAGGGCACTCGCCACAACCGTCTGGTAGAACATCTGCAGCATCTTATTGCAGATGTTGAAGGATGCCAGCCTTCTAAGGAAGTATAGTCGGCTCTGTCCTCTCTTGCACAGAACATCAGTATTGGCAGTCCAGTCCAATTTATCATCTAGCTGCACTCCCAGGTATTTATAGGTCTGCACCCTCTGCACAGTCACCTCTGATGATCATGGGGTCCATGAGGGGCCTGGGCCTCCTAAAATCCACCACCAGCTCCTTGGTTTTGCTGGTGTTCAGTTGTAGGTGGTTTGAGTCGCACCATTTAACAAAGTCCTTGATTAGGTTCCTATACTCCTCCTCCTGCCCACTCCTGATGCAGCCCACCATAGCAGTGTCATCAGTGAACTTTTGCACGTGGCAGCACTCCAAGTTGTATTGGAAGTCTGATGTGTGTTGGCTGAACAGGACCAGAGAAAGTCCAGTCCCGTGTGGCGCTCCTGTGCTGCTGACCACAATGTCAGACCTGCAGTTCCCGAGACGCACATACTGAGGTCTGTCTGTAAGATAGTCCATGATCCATGGCACCAGGTGTGAGTCTACTCCCATCTCTGACAGCTTGTCCCTAAGGAACGGAGGTTGGATGGTGTTGAAGGTGTTGAAATCTCTTGACACAAAGTCTCGTTTTGTGGGACGTGAAAGTGTCTCTCTGAGAAAATCATGTCTCATCTCCTTCCAACCTTCCAAGATTTTTTTTTTTATAATAGAGAGAATTAAGTGTATAGGACTGGCGAGTGTTTTGGGATTAATGGCCTGTTCTCACCTAAGTTTTTCTAACGTTCTAATGTTCTAATCACAAATCAGGCTGAATCAGGCAGGTGTCACAAAGCACAAGTAAAAGGGACAAGTAAACTCTCCGTCTCCCTAGTGTATTCAAATGAACCGTGAGGATCTGTGGGAAACTTTCACCTTTATAGGGTTGAGGGCAGTGATGGGGAGGTGATCCTGCCTCTTGAGAAACCACCCACCAAACACAAGGCACATAACAAAGGCTTAGATACTCCGACAATACAAAAAGCAAAGTATAACGGCAATTATTAACATAAACAATATTAACATAAACAAAAGTATCAAAAATGGGCAAAATAGACACGAAACAAGAATTCGCACCCCAACCAGGAGAGGAATCCTGATTGAAACATACCAACAGCATTTATCGCAACTGGAACGTGGCAGGAGTAAACAAGGAGATAAACGAATGACAAAATGAACAGGAAATAACAAATCTTGCCACCTCTCTGAGCTTTCCCAAGTCACATGTTGAGGAAAGACCCTGAGTCTCGTTTTTCTTACGCCGATTTCTTCTTTTTCTCCACACAGGTATATTGGGGCCCTGGGTGCAAGGGTCATTTGTGACAATATCCCTGGACTAGCCAACAAGCAACGCCAGCTCTGCCAGAAGTATCCGGACATCATGCAGTCCATTGGGGAAGGAGCCAAGGAGTGGATTCGGGAATGCCAGCACCAGTTCCGTCATCATCGGTGGAACTGTAGCACCCTCGACCGCGACCATACCGTCTTTGGTCGGGTCATGCGCAGTAAGTCTCTCCACGTCTCTCTTTGTTCTGATTTGTCTTGTTTTTGTGTGATGTTGGACATTATTATAGTGAAAGGATTCTAACGAGGTCAAAGCATTCAAGCAAAGGTCTGATAAATATGAGAGAATTAAGGTGCAAAGTAACCAGAAGTAAAGAAAACCGAACACCTTTGTCAGATCTTGTGCCCTCCACTTGTCCACTTCAATCTATGGGGTCCCAAACGCCAAATGCTTGCTTCTCTCTACAGATTCTGGCCTTGTTTCCTTCAGTCGTCAACTCACCTCCTTATTCAACACTTAGTAGGCTATCAGACTTAAACCCCAACCTAGACGTACTTCATGGACAATCCCCAAGTCACTTCCAGGATCAGGTGTCCTTCAACTATCCATTCATCTTCCATCCAGAACTGTTTCTGCTGGCTCTCCAACTCTAATTTAAAAGGCTTAAAAAGTAACCCACAGGTAGCCTATCCTGCATAATATGTGGTAGAGGTTCAAATGTTCTCTGTAGGACCATCTTCCTGCCACTTAATATCTGAAGTGAATTGAGTTTGTTTGCAAGTGCATCTTTTTCACTTGAGAATTCTATTTATATTGTGATGGACATCATGGATGGACTTGCATCCTTACTGTGATGGGCGGTGGTCGCTTACCTGTCCATGAGACACTTATGGATGAACAGCACAGATGGATGTTCTTCCCAGCTGGGGTAGCTCTTTTTTCTTTATCTGGTCAGGAGGTTGATATAATGGGTAGACGAGAGGTGACTGCCTCTAATGGACATGTGTTCATCCAGTCCACTGGGTGGCAGTATCATCCTGGCATAGCTTCTATTTGGGCTCCCGCATATTGCACCCCATGAATGCACTTCTGGGAGTCTCCTGCCCGCAGTACCATTTAGCAGTCCCCAGGGAGCCAACCAGGGCCACGTTCCAGAACTAATACCACTCCCATGTGGCCCTGGTCAGATCCTTGGGGTCCGCTAAAGGGTACTGTGAGGAAGAGACTCCAACAAGTAGAATATGGTGACAAAACAGGTCACTAATTAAGAAAAGGGTTAGAATGAAAACTGGCAACCATTGCAGACCTCCAGGACCAAACTTTGAGACCACTGTTCTTATGTTTTAATGTGAAAAGTTAGTACTCCAGCTGGGTTATCCTGTTAAAGTCCTTGAAAAGCAAACTGGCACAGTCTCAATGGTGAGGTCCAAAAGAAAAGAAAATAGCTTGGGTAGGCAAACTAGAACCTTCATTCGTCAGATCTTCTTGAATAGCAGGGAACTCCAACTAACAATAGACAACTTCTTCCAGAAAGCCCGGGCTTTAGAGTGCTGTTGACTGGAAGAGGCAGAGCCAGTAGCCCACACAGGACACCTTCTCGAAGCTAAGGAGAGAAAGGGATGCAACACAGTTAGCGACAGTACACCCTCTCAGCCTGTGGTGGCACGACATTGATGAGCCCCAAAGGTGCATCTCATAGACACACAATCTAAATTATCAGATATTTCTTAATGATGTCTGTGGTGTGGCAGCACGGTGGGGCCGTGGTAGCACTGCTGCCTCACAGTAAGGAGACCTGGGTTCGCTTCCCGGGTCCTCCCTGCGTGGAGTTTGCATGTTCTCCCCATGTCTGCGTGGGTTTCCTCCCACAGTCCAAAGACATGCAGGTTAGGTGCATTTTAAATTGTGCTTGGTGTGTGGGTGTGTGCCCTGCGGTGGGGATTTGTTCCTGCCTTGCACCCTGTGTTAGGATATAGCGGGTTAGACAATGACTGACTGACTGACTGACTGTCTGTGGTGTTCTTGTACTTAACAAGTTTACTTCTAACAAGTACAATACTGAAAACACACTCCATAAACTGTTGATGCAATTTCCCTATTATGTCTACATATGTACATACAAACTACGTCACATGCTGATCACGTTCAGCCCATATGACACATCCACCTTGCCAAGAAACTTTGTTAACTAAAGAAATTCTTTAAACATCCCAGAACCTCATAACTATACATTTGTGCTCCTAGGTTTACATACCTTGGCAGAATTTGTGAAATATTGTCCATTGTTTTGAAAATGAAAGTAATTGTGCAGAAAGCTTTCCTTTTAATCAAGGAATGTGCTCAGGCAAAGCAATTTATTATCACGTAATTGTGTGGGCCGTTTTAAAATCGTAACGATAACTGAAATCACCTAAATGGGCCTGATCACATGGGCCAATATGTCGCATATTCTGCCGGAGTGTTTCATGCAAACATTAGGAAGAATTTCTTCACACAGAGAACCACAGGCACATGGAATGAGTGACCAAGCAGTGTGGTAGAATGTCGAACTTTAGGGGCCTTCAAAACTTGACTTGATGTTATTTTGGAGGAGTTACATGGACACAACAGGAAAGCTTTATCGGGCTGAATGGACTGTTCTCATCCCAGTTGTTCTAATGTTCATGTTACTAACAATGGGAGTAAACTGATCACCAGCCTCCCAGCAGCAAGTGAGGACATTGTATGCAAAAACCTGAAAGAGAAACCTGCAATATGTGAAATAAGCTACCAAGTATTGTGGTAGAACGTCGAACTTTATGGGCCTTCAAAACTTGACTTGATGTTATTTTGGAGGAGTTACGTGAACATGACAGGAAAGCTTTATCGGCTGAATGGACTGTTCTCGTCCCAGTTGTTCTAATGTTCATGTTGCTAATGATGGGAGCAAACTGATCACCAGCCTCCCAGCAGCAACTGAGGACATTGTATGTAAAAACCTCGAAGAGCAACCTGCAATATGTGGAATAAGCGACCAAGTAGCGTGGTAGACGGTACAACTTTAGGGATCATCTAAACTCAACTTGATGTTATTTTAGAAGAAAGTAAGTGGATAGGACTGACGAGCTTTATCAGGCTGAATGGCCTGTTCTCGTCCTGGTTGCTCTAATCTTCATGTTGCTAATGATGGGAGCAAACTGGTCACCAGCCTCTCAGTGGCAATTGAGGACATTGTATGTAAAAACCTGAAAGAG